>NC_052023.1:4032482-4290196 GCF_015832195.1 Motacilla alba alba | reverse complement strand
ACAAAACGACAACAGTGTGAAAAACTCTTTTCTCTGGTCGGCAGTGAACTGTAAAAGTAACATTAGTAATAGCTTCTGCAGGCTCAGTAATGACATAATTGACATTGGCTGAAAGCAAAAGCCCTAGCAGCAAGGTCTTGCCAAGGCTCTGGGTTGATTCATATCATCCTTCAAAAATACAGGTCGTAGTCAAGAGCCCTCTTGGACGCTGCTTCTCACGTGAGTGGTGAGGCTGCTCCTCCTGAGCAGAGGCTGCAGCACAATCTCACAGAGTAGGAGCCTCCTGACCCCAACCCTGGCAAAAAAAAAACCCACAGAAAACTCAAATAAGTGCTGCTCTGCTTGACTGAAGCCATTTACTTGATCCATAAACAAGGTCTGTATTTGCAATTGTTTAAAAACCTGCAGCTTCGCAGCGAAGTGCACGCTGCACCCAGTAATCTCCTATATCTATAGCAACATGACCTGGTGCATTTTATTTAATGCAGAGCCCTAGAAAGGAGACTGGGCTCCAAGCCATCTGCACATATGTTTCTTGGATGCCTGATATTTTCATTTTGCTTCAGATGAGCTGCACTGTTAGGGGGCTCCCATTTATAGCATCCGGGATTTTTTCCAGTATATGTTGTGCTCACCCTGTCTGCAAACCTCTCTTCTGCCCTCAACCTCCTTCACCCTCATGACTCAAAAAATACAAACCCCAGCAGATGTCCATTTAAAAAAAAAAAAAAAAAAAAAAGAGAGAGAGAGACAAAAAGCACTGATTTGCTCAAATCTCTTGCTAAAGAAACCATTCCCCAGCTCCCTTTGTATTTAAAAGCTTGAGGCCCCTGTTTTAGAGAAATCCTAGAAATACCATTTAAAGACCTCGGTGGGACCGTGCAGCGCTGAGAGACTGTGTGCTTACTGATGGGGAATGTTTAGAAAAACAACACCTAATGCCACCAAGGTTTCCATTTGCACCTCTGCTGTTCTACACCTCTCATGGAGCGTCTGGCGTGCAAAGCAGGAGCTTTTCCTGCATTATTTAGACAAGTAAGTGACAAAAAACACTGGACTGTAGCCTGAACTCTTTGCTAAATCTTTAGACCTTCCTGATTCAGTCAGCAAGTAAGTGGGGGTTTAATCAGCTGAGGGAAGACCAAAAGGAGATGAAAAAGGAAGAAAGAGAACAAAGGACTAAAGGGTAGCACAAACTGAGTGCCTGATTCTGACCCTCCCCTGCAGCAGGAGTGAATCCACATTTGTGGAGATCAGAGGTGGCTCTGTGCTGAGTGATGGGCTGCAGGAGAGGGGCAAAACACCACTGATAACATCATTTTTGTTTTGGAACATATCAGGGCCGAGGGGCCAAATCCAGAGCTGGTGTCAAGGGGTGTTCCCCTCTCAAACTCCCTCCTGCTCAGCGTGCCTGGGAGTTTGATGTGGGAAAAGACATAAAAATCAAAGCCCACACCTGAGCTGAGGTGTGGTGGGCCAGCTGTTGTTCTGGGAGGTGATATTAATAAGGGCTGGGCTGGCTGGTGAGACATCTCACTGTGCTGCTTGCTGTCCTTGTGACATCACTTCTGCTCCCTCCCTGCATCCCTGCCTTTGTCCCTGTGCTTGTGAGACTCCCAGGGCCAGGCTGGAAAAGGGATTTATTTCTCTGAGCTCCATTTCTCCCTCCTCCTGCCAGCCCTGAAGCCAGAGGCAGAGCCCACACAGATTGCCAGACTGTGTCGAGCCCAAGGTTGGGATGCTGGGAACAGACTCCACATATGCCCCTCTATGGCTGCAGCATCTACTGGCTCTCCCCTTTGGCGTGGCTGGCAGTCCCCACGGGCCGTGGGCTGTGGTCTCTTTTTTGTTCCACACTGACTCCTCCACAGGAGCCTTCGGGGTCTGTCCATGGCCGCCTCGTTGGGTGGGAGGCAGGGAATTCACAATCCTGCCAGGGCCTGCCTGCCAGAGCTCCCAGCTGGCAGGGCAGCACTGCTCCTCAAAGGGAAGGTCATGGTCCCTTGTCAACACCAAGGAGGGTTGTGCAAGCCCAGCATGAGGCAGGGAGGTGTCCCCAACATGGATTTGTGACATGGATATGCTGGGACAATAGAGCCGAAATGATGCTTTCCAAAAATAAAGCCATCCTCTCCCCCAGCAAGGCTTGAAAGGCTCCAGCAGCTCTTATGCTGCTGGCTCTGTTGGACATGTCTCTGCTGCTGAGGAGGAACCAGAGGCACCAGGAATGCCAGACATTCTCCATGTCACAGGACAGCATTTCTTGGTGTGCCCAGGAGAGCCCAGTGTTTGGGACTGGCCAGATTTCCTCAGGCAGGGGACTTGAGCCTGGCTATCCCACAGCTGGTTCCTGGTACACAGCAGACCTTTCTGAGGCTTTCAGCTCGATGGCACCCTGCAAACCACTCCCCAGGGCCCTTCCAGGAGCCATTCCCACAGGCTGGCTGAGCATTAACTCATTGGCCTTGCTCAAGTGGGGTCGCAGCTGATTGCAAAAGGGAAAATGTGCAATGCAGGCAGGGAAACAGGCAACATGAGCAGAAACCTGGTCAAGGGTGGTCACTTCCTCCATTTGTATGAGGATTCAGGAAGTCCATTACAAAGCACTCCATCACTGTCACTTAATTCCAGCTAGATTACAGAAGATTAATAGTTCTGCTCCTTCTCCCCCCTGCCTGCATGTGCAGAGGGTGGTGTTACCAGCCCCTCTGTGCGTGCCAGGTAGAGTTCCCCAGGACTTTGAGGAGCTCTCTTTTGCTTTCTAATTCCTTAATAACCTGAGCCAAATCATCCCAGGAGCCATCAGTGTCCAGAGGAGATGCAGGGTGGGAACAGCAGATGAGCAGGGACGTGTCTGTGGGCAGCAGGGATGAGGCTGGGATGCCTTGGTGTGACCTGGCTGTGCTGCCTGGAGCAGAGACCCTCTTTTACTGTACTGTGCCTCAAGCTGGTGCTCCTGTCAGTGCACACCATGGGGAACTCTAGGATGCAGCACTGAGGGGAAGAGCAAGGCCATTAAATGCTGCATTCCTGCCTTTGGCCCCAACCTCGTGGTCCTGAGGAATCCCACCTGATCTCCGGACAATTTGCAGCTTCTTCTTTTGCTTTTTTAAATCCCTTTCCCATGTAACCTGACTTTGATATGAGCAGGGAAGTCATGTGAGCAACCACAAGCAAAAATGAGTATTTGCCAGTGTCTTACACTTCCTCCACCTACTTTACACACCTGCGACCCAGGCACCAGGCAGACTGGTGTAATTAGCTGAGCGTGGTGTTACTTTTCTCATGGCCCCCATAATTTCAGCAGCTCCTCCTCTTTCCACTAGGAATAGGATGCACGTGGCTACTCACCATGCAAAGTTCCTCAGCCACATCTGCTCCTGGAGAAGTTCTACCATAAGTTCATCCCTTCAAATGAGGCTTTGGGAAGAGAAAAAAAAAATCAGTGAATGGATTCCAATCTGGTGAGTAGCTCCTGTGAAAAGAGAGAGCCCTGGAAAGCATCTCTACTTTTCTATCAGTCCTTCTTAAATGCCAAGGTTGACCATGGAAATGCTGCAATATTCCATTTTGTTGTTTTTTCTGAGTGTTCACCTGTTTCAGATCTGCTTTTCATCACGCTGCAGTTTCAAAAATTAACTTGAACCGAAGGAGAAGGTTATCCAAAAAGATTATACGGCCCCCAAATGAAGTCAGGAGTTTTATCTCACGTCTAGCCAAAAATTTCATTTTGAACCCACTAATGAAAGTTTCTAGGATTACTTCTTCCATTTCAGTCTTAAAACAAGTAAGGTATTATCATTGGGCTAGAAACAAACTAATAGTCCCTCCCCAGCAGGACTGTAAGAACTACAAGACAAGGTGATTAATTATTAGTATAATTATCAATATTGCTGCTGTAATAACTTTTTACATGGACAAATCTTGGTGGTAAATGTGGTAGGACCTCCCCAGCCTGGGATCCAGTGGCATGGACCTATTTTCCTTCAGGGAACGTGACTGGGCATGCCAAAAGAGCTGGTGACCCTTCTACTCCATCTGCTTGGCTCCTTCACAGGATGGCAAGCAGAGAGATAATGAAAAAAAGGGTCAGGGAGCTGGGAGAACAGAATGTCAGACCAAATATCTTGGACAGAAATGTGCAGGTTGTTCTGATCAACCCCTCTGAGAAATTGTCTGCTGAAAGACTTGGGCGCTTCTGTACCTCATAGTTCACACATCATAATTTATGTGCCTTGTCCAGCATTTTTTCCCTGTTGTAATCGTATAAAGGGTCTTAGTTCACTGGTGGATCTGGATTCTGTGGTCACAGAAAATGCAAGGATAAGCCCTGTGCCTTAACAGCAGAAAAGCATGGTCCAAGAGCCATTTTTCCCATATGATTCTTCAGGGCTGGCCCTTAGTTCACCGCTAAAAAACCCCACAAAGGCTGGTTTCTTTCTTCTTCCAGAGTTTCTTATTCCACTAAGGACGTGTTATTATTTTAAACTTAACGGGAATTTAATCAGAAAGGAGTGACGCAGCGACTAGTCACCAGCTGAGCTCTGCAGAGCTCTGAGGGATGGGGCCAAGCCCCAGCCCAGCCTGCCAGGGCTCTCTTTTGGGTTTGGAAGTCATTACTGCTGCCTCCCGCGGACGCTCCGTGGTCGTGGCAGCTGACTGAATGAAAACCCTTCACCTGCTGTGGCTCTCGCTCAGCTTCCCTCCCTGCCAAGTCCTGTCCTTGCTGGTAGCAGCCTGAAAAGGCCCAAAGGGTCTTAAAACTGTGGCAGATGTTTTGTTTTAACAGGGGGGAGCAGAGGGGGAGGAAAGGGAATCGGTGACAGGCATTGAAGAAGAAAGGTGGGAGGAAAAATAACAAAATGGAACCATCTCATCTGCCTTTATTCCTCCATTAGCTGTCACAGCAAGCAAGGGTGGTTCAGACTGGTTTATCTCTGAGGGATGCTGTGCTGCTGAATGGAAAACAAGCTGGAGGTGTTCCCTGAGTACTTCCCACTTGGAGTTAGAGCACTCAAACAACAAAAAAAAAAAAATCCAGAAAAGCCAGGAAGGCCCCAAAGTTTGACCCCAAACTAAACTCTGACCTGTGTTGTGCCTCATTAATATCACTTCAATTTTCTATCCTGTTCTCATGCCTCTGAGTTCAGCCCAAGATTCTGTTTTAAATGTCTCTGAAATATGCAGTTGTTCAGGTCAAGGGTTTTGCTTTGGCACTCAATTAACTGTTCCTGGCTGTTCCTGTGCTATGGGAGGTCTGAGAGTATTTCCAGGTTTATCAGCAACTTTTATTCTGTAAGTTGCTCCTCTAACCCCGCATTTTGTGTGTGTTGCTGATAACCCATGTCTGAAATAATGGTGTGGCTCTGTGCCTCGTTGGGATCCACTTGGGTGTGGAAAAAAGGATTTGCCAGAGGGGTGAAATTTTGCCATCTCTGTTCCTACTGAGGAGACTTCTGAGCTCTTGAAGATCTTTAGATGCAATAAGGAAATCCTCAGTGAAATACCAGTGAGATTCAGACACCCAGTCCTGCAGTGGGGATTATTTTGTTGAGCATTCCCCCTTCCCCCTGCCTTATATGCTGCATTTTTCTGGTGTCTTTAAAGCAAAACCCAAACTGCTTCTTGTCCCCCAGCCCCAACAACAATCTCTGAAGGCGTCCTCTGTTTTTCCTTCAGCTGTGACACTGCCAAGCCAACAGCAACATCAAAGAAATCTGCAGAGCTTCCCAAGTTAGTAGCAGTGGAAAGGAAAGGTGGGATGCCAAGGTTGCTGTGGTATAGTAGGAAAGCAGGAAAGTTTTCTCCATCTGGTTAAAAGAACTGTAGACAAATATAGCTAATACAGGCACCAAAAAGCACTTCCAAGAGACCCCCAGCTCACAGGACTCCTTTAGTAGCCACATTGATTGTGGAATTTTTTAAACAGTAAACAAGGATGCAGCCTTCTTGTTCTGGTGCAGAAGAAGAAAGTTGCTGTTGAGAAACCCCACCTGCTTTCCATTTTTAGGGCATTTTTCCATTCTTGGGAAAGACTGTGGACAATTGTCTAACTATATAAAGGATGTTTTATTTCCCTTTGATTAGAAAAAAAATGATACGCGGGACTTTCAACTGTTCTGAGGACAAAATGTGTGACAAGAATGAATGGCTCTTTTTTTTTTCATTAATATGTATGTCTTTGAGCTAAGCTTTTAGTGGAAAAACTGCTCTAGAGGAGCCTAAATGTGACTTGAAGTCTGATCCTCTGCTAACTTGGCAAATACCTGAGGATGAAGTATGGAGAAGAGCTAACCTATAAAGTATCCTGTATTTTAACAGCCTGTTTCTCCATTAGGAATTTTTAGACATCAATAGAACGAATTGTCCTGTATTGTATGTTACATGTCTGTGTGCTGTAAAAACATTAAGGGTTTTGTCAGCTTTCTACCTTAACCCTTAAAGACATCCCTGATGTCTGGTGCTCCAGCAAAGTCCTTGTCCTCAGGCTTTTTTTGGGAGCTGCTGTTGATTTTATGGCTGTGCAGCCGCACCATGGTTTGTTTTCACCCTCGAGGAGACCCAGATGCTGCTGGTGGATTTATTACCATTCCCGTTGTTATTTGCTTGTGAGCTCCTCCGTGGACCACGATACTCTCAGGTGAAGGAATAGATAAATATCAAACAAGGTGACACCTTCTGATGTGTCAGAAGGTGTTCAACTTACAGAATCTGGAAAGATTCCTTAATTCCAGCCTCAGCAGGGCAGGTTCTGCAAGACAGGGACACCCTGTGAGGGCGAGCTCCAGAGGGGGACTGCTCAGCTCGTGTCTCTCTCTGTTGTCAAGAGCTGGTTGCTCTGACCAGACTCTGAACCTTCTCTGCAGGCTTTTTGGCGCCATCTTCACTCCTTCCTGCTTGTTCTGGGACAGGGTGGCTCCCTGTGTGTCCTGCCTGACCTGGGAAGCTCTGATAGCCCCAGAGCAGCTCCCACCTACACAATGTTCACGTCGTCCTGGTTGTTTCCTGCATGCCTGACCTTGAGATAACCACTGTCCACTCCTTCCATGGGTTTGGCCTCTCCAGCAGGTTCCCACCAGGCAGGGACAGCACCAATCTGTAATGGACTAACTGTCCATTGTCACCTTCATCCACAATAAATGCAAGGGAACTCCAGTTTCACTGAGTGATGAGAACCCCCAGGTGCCATCACTGTTACCCCAGGATGACATTTGTGCAGGGCTGCCTCACTGGACAGCACCTCCAGCTCATTCCTGCAAAGATACACATCTCTTTCCCCTGAAATACCTATTTTTAATTATAGTTTCATGATGGCCCTGCCTGCAAATGGAGCCAAAGTAAGAAACTCCTTCCTGCCCTTTCCTGGGGCTGAGAGCTTGCTAGTTCTCCCAGCTGCATGTTGGGCTGTAGAGAAATTGCCCCCACTGAAATTAATTCTTTCTCCCTCTAAAATATTGTTTATAGCCCAGATCACCTCCAAGATCTGACTCACACCTTGGCTGCGCAGTTTGGGCAAGGGGGATGGTGGAGCAACACCATTGTGAAGATGCAGAAGGTGTTTCAGCTGCACTTGTGTTACAACAAATTACTCACTTTAATGATTCAATCAGTCACGACAACCTGCTGGGGGGAGCACAAGAGCACTTGGCTGGGTCTAACCACCAACCCCACAGTCCTCAGGCTTCAGCTGTGGACCACCAGCGCCGTAGGACGTGGAGAGGAGGGCTGTGAAATGATTGACGACTTTCCTCCCTATGGTGGACAACCAAACACAAAATCCTCGCCAGGTATTAGTTCTCAGGAGTGCAGGGAAAACAACCAACCCACTAGTAAAACAGTGCAACAAGTGAGCAAGTGAGCATGCATCCTAGCTGTATTTTTCTAGTTTTCTTAAAAAAAACCCAAAAAAACCCCAAAAAAAAGGTAATGGCATGTGGATGGTGGACTCAGGGTGCTCCTCAAAAAAAAAAAAAAAAAAAAAAAAGGCTCTGTGAGTTCAATTAAAAAAAAAACTTTGAGGCAAACTAAAGAACTCCAATTTTTATGCCAAGCTTTTAATAAGTGAGGGGGAGCAGCTGCAGGACTAACCAGGAAATCACTGAGGAGCCGGGGCTTGACCAGCTTGAGGAAGGTGTTTGTGAGGGACTGGTGACGGAGCCCCGTGACGTAGGTGGTCCCTTTCAGCCCTGCGTGCCTGGGAATGGCCGTGGCTCCCTCCCAAGCCATCAGCACGGATGTATTTACCTTCCCTGCCGTGGTGTGTAGAGCAGCTCTGCTGGAACCAGCAGGTTTTGTACCTGGAAGTCCCACAGGCAACTCCCACACAGGTCTGAAGGGTTCACCCAAGCACTGAGATGATGACAGAGCCAGCAAGGGCTGCAAACCAAGCCATGGGGAGGAATCCAGCACCACAGCACCCCAACAACTCACACCCCCCTCTCCCTTGCCCCTTTTTTTAGTGTTTTACTCTTGAACAGCAACTGACAGAATGAGAGGACACGGTCTCAAGCTGCATCAAGGCAAATATAGGTTGGATATTAGGAAAAAGTTTTTACAGAAAGGGTGATAAAGTTCTGGAATGGCCTGCCTCGGGAGGTGGTAGAGTCACCATCCCTGGATGTGTTCAAAAAAAGCCTGGATGTGGCACTGGGTGCCAGGGTTTAGTTGAACTGTTGGGGCTGATTTGGACTTGATGATCTTTAAGGTCTCTTCCAACTCAGTCATTCTGTGATTCTGTAAATTCTGTGAACACAAGGAAATCTCGCTGTCTGCTAAAGGAGCATTTAGCAGAAGAATAAACAGGTCCTCCTTTCTCTCTCTTTGTGTTCCAACATGGGAGTTCACATCCTCTGCCTCTTCCTCTCCACTCCTGGCCCTCTGGAAGAGCAAAGCACACCCCAGGGACGGCACAACAAACAGTGCCGAGGGGCAGCCAAGGAGAACAAAGAGCCCTTCAGCCCTGGAAAAGCTCGTCCTGGAAAAGGGAGTTGATCCCAAGGCAGTGCTGGTGCGGGGATTAAAAAAGCACCAGGAAAGAAAAACAAAAGCAAAGATAACGAGGCTTCAATGGTCCTCCCGTGCATGTCTTGGGCTCCATGCGTACGTGGGTTTCCATACACGTTTTGCCAGAAGGAAAACATGAGCCTTGTTTATAAAAATTACAGGCTTGCATCCGAGTTTAACCCCTACCCTTTGAACAGCAGCCTAAGCTTCGGCATTGCTTTGTGCAGGGCGAGCTGTTCCTCCAGGGGGGAGCAATTGAAGATTTTCTCACTTAGCTGCCATCTGCTTTTATCTCTGGGATCCCAGAGAAAAGGTGAGAGCTTGGCAAAGAGCTGCAGGACTTTCTGATTGTATCATTCCCATCCTAGTATCCAAAACCAGGCTCCTTTTCCTGTGCCCTTCATCCTCCCAGGGCTGAGAGCCTTGAACCTCCTTCTGTACTTACCCTTGCACTTGCACCTCTTGTAGTTTCCCTTGCAACTCCCTCTCAGCTATTTTTTGTAATTGCTTTGGGTTGTCCTTGTACCTGCAGCTCTTGCTGGCTGTAGACAGATTATATGATGCCTGTGATAAATACATTTTTGTCTAAATGCCTAAACCATGCAGTATAAATATATCTATGTATGTTAGATGCATATATATATATATATATATATATATATATATATATATATATAACATCTAACTCTTCCATTCATTCACAATGAGTGTTTTGGGCATGTATTAAATACACAGTGACACAGAAATTCAACCCCAAAAAGAACTGTCTTTGCAATACCATAGAATTTCACAGGAAAAGCACAGATTGGAGGAAATGGGAAGGGGCTGCCCATAACACATCATCCAAACACAACTGTTCCAGGCAGAAGAGAAGATGAAGAACTATGTGGACTATTGGCCTCTTGTCCTACAGATAAACAATGCCAAATTGGGTTATTTTTAATAGCTGAGATGTTAAGTACAAGGTGTGAGCATTCAAAAATCCTCATTTGCACTTAATCTTTGGCTATCACAAGGCAATGTAAATTAGCACCATATTATGCCTGGGATGGGAGCCCTCACCCAGGAACTTTGCTCTGGTATCCCCCAAAGGGAGTCCATCCCAGGCTTAAGGGGGTACAAGACCATTAAAATCCATCAAAACTCCCAAATGACAGAAATTGGGTGCTGTACTGATCATTACCCTTCTCCCAGGCAAAACTCCTGCTGGGAGCACTCAAAGTTTTGCCCAATCTTGTACTGCTGCATCAGAGCACCCAGTACAGAAGACTCAGACCAGACAGTTGCATAAATGTGAATTTTCTTGCCCTGGATCTGCTGTCACAGTTCTCATGATTCACTGAGCGATTCCATCAGAGCCTGTAAATAACTCCCCCCCCCCGCTATTATTACCCTAATAATTCTCCTGAGATTGAAAATGTGTTTATTTTTACTCAGAGATTGTAAAACCACAGGAATAAAACAAGTTTAGGCTGCCAGCACTTTATTTAATTTCTTGTTCTCTTGCTGAAGCTCTGAGAATAACTTCTGTTTCCTGCCGAAGAAGGAAACAGTGTTTTCCTTGACTTGTGTAAATACGACTTCCCCGCTCGTACATTTTCCCACTGCTGGAAATAGGCAGGAATCTTCCCAGTGCCTCAAGTTTGCAGCCCATGTGGAAGATTTTGCTCTCCACCCAGTTCACCCTGGGCTGGCTTGGGAGGGGGTTGGAGTTTCCTGGGATGGAGGTTAAATCCTGATGGATTCTGACCTCAAGGCAACGCTTCTGCATGTTCTTTTTTTTTTTTTCACTTCTATGATTTAAGTCACTTGGCCAAACGTATAATCAAGACTTCCCTTACCAAGAAGGGCTTCAGCAAGAACAGAAGGAGTAAAATATAGGCTTGGCATGTAATGGGAGCGTGTGAATGTGGGATGGGAAGTGCAAAGGGAAGGACAAGGAGGCAGGGACAGGGTGCAAGAGCCGCACGGACATCGGGAGCCATTCCTCTGGCATGTGTATAATCAGAGGATAATACCCAGTTGGGAGAACGTGGGGCAGTGTTTCCAACAAAGGAGACAGCCAGTGCCTGGAGCTCCTCTGCATATTTATTACATCACCATAATGATATAGAGAAATAAAAGGGAGGCAGAGGTTGGCCTTACGAGCGCGTGAGTGTCGCTGCTCCTGTTGGAGCTGCTGGGAATGTGCCTGGCTCAGCTGGGCTTTGGAGAGGCCATCAGTGAATAACTGAGGGTTTAGGAAAGCATGCCTGCAAAAAGATGTTTGAAAACCTGGCTGGGGTGAGGATCTCAAACCCACCGAGTGCCCCGAGGAGGGAAAGAGGTGTCTCCATCACAGCCGGATGGTGCTCATGGAAGGGAAAGAGCTGCTGGTGGCAAATCAGCCTTTCTCTGAGAATCAGAAGTGATGCCAGGGCTGGAAGCTGAGCTCAGATAAAATCAGTGCAAATGCTAGGTGGAAATGGCAAAGTCTGGCCCTTCTAATGTAAAGACTGCTCAGGGAAGCAAAATGCTTCTGGGGGCATTTAGGCCAGGGCTTTTTCTCCAGGATATACTCTAATGCAATCAGGGAATTACAGGCTTGATGCAAAGATTATACAATTTAATTATCTAGTCTGTCTTATGCAAGAGGCCAGGGAAGATAACATTTCCGACAGGCCTTTAATCAATGATGCGCCCATTGCAAAAGCACCAAATGATTTGGGGCTCCCTCGGTTTTCAGGGGTCCTGCTGCAGGAAGCCTGAATTTCCCAGGGGAGGGAGCAGCTTCTTTTGGGAAATCCAGCATCTTCCAAGGTTTCTCCCTCTATCTGCCCAGATGTAAGGCCACCGAAAACTGCTGTTTACTTCTGAAAATGGTGTTCCCATCAGTGCATCAAAATATGAACTCCAGATCTAGAAAACTTAAGCCCCTAGGAACCCTTAAATCTCCACTTTTTTTTTTTTTTTTTTTTATAAAGACAATGACTTTCCTATAGTTTGGCTCTTCCATCCAAAGATTTCCCAGAGTGCTCTGTCCATAAATGAATCTTTTCACCTGAGGAAGACATCTATCAGCTTCCCCACCAGGGCCATTTCTCTTCTCACTGTACTCCCAGCCATCTTGCTATCCTTTATCTACTTATCTTTTTTTTTTAACCTTTCCTTTCTATTACTGCTGAGGTGATGGCAATTCCCTGTAACAATATAATCCCGTGTAATTTATCATGGTAAGTCTGTGCAATGGAGTCCCTGTTAACTCTAAAGAAAAATTTACAGGCAGGAAAAATCAGGTAAGCCACAGAGAACTTGCACAGCAAAAGGGCTGCTGGGGAAAAGCTCGCCTGCTGCTGATAATCAGGGCAATGTATCGCTGCTGTGGTCTACTCATAACCCTTGAAATGAGGTTTTAATTCCTGAAGTCTTGCACAAACAAAAGAGTTGCAGAGAAAGAGAGAGAGAGACTGGGGAGGGGGAGAGGAGCAGTGACCTTTGCAAGTGAACTCGTAAGGAAACAACAACGTGCCTCAGCCTTAGCCTGATTTTTTTTTCTTTTTTTTTTTTTCTTTTTTTTTTTTTTTTCCCTCAGAATGAATTTGGCTGTTGGAAACCCAGAAGCACTGGCTGTCAGACACCAGCCAGATCCTGCGTGCTTTGTTATTCCGGTGTTTGATCCCAGATGAGGCCAAGTCACACTCAGATTTTAGATATGACAATTGGGTCTGGGTCCTGATTGCTCTGGACTGTATTTCTGGCTGGCACCCCAGAAAAATAGGAGGAGGAGGCCGAGGTGATGAGTAGGTTTAATCACTGGAGTAAACCTCATCTACTTTGAGCCTGACATCCTTGTGCACGCACCACATTCTCTGCAGGATCAACTTTGTCCAGAAGAGTACAGATTAAGTCACCCAGAAGGAATAACAATGAGGAATGAGGCCAGCTATCCCATATATTATGTATATGATACATGTCATATACCATTCGTGCAGTATCATGATGACCACTTTTCTTTTTCTTTTTAATGGTGATGATTCACAAAAACATAATTTTACAACCCCAGTGATTTCCCAACCTCTCTGTATCTTCTTCAGCTCTTTCCTGTGTTTTTGTCTTGCTCAGGAAAATGTGCAAAACTGTGGCGGGCTGAGGCTCCAATCTGGGGGTTGTTTTCCCATCATTTTGCTTTTGCCATCTTCCAAAAAGCCATTTATGTCTCCCCTGCTCCCTTTTGTCTGGGCTGCCCGTCACAAACGCTGTTGCCCAACAATGCCCCCACCTCCTGAGCAGAAACCACCGTTTGCCACTATCATTTTGGTGTGAAATCCTTCACTTCTGGGAGCAAACAACAAAAAACACCCAAGTTGCAGTCTCTGGCTCCAAACTTTTTCCCCCCTGTCAGCTCCCTGACTCCACAGAGAGCACTCCCATTTCAGCCCTCGCTGGAGCTCCTCGGGGTAAGATTGCAAGAGCCAGGGAAAGACACATGTTTCCCATTACATGCCTAAGTCTTCGCAGAGTCCTGGTGACAAGAGATCTTACAAAATAGCACTCGGTGGAAAGGGGCCGCAGGTGGGGGAGGGACTCACTGCTTGCAGGGGCAGATTCACAGGAACCCCATTATGGATAGAATGGAAGGGATGGAGAGAGGATAATAGGGAAAAAAAAAGGCAGGGGATTATTTTAGCAGAAGTAAACAAAAATAATTGACTTAATAAAATGCACTCCCAAGGTGGTCAGGTCTGGGAATATGTTGTTCACAGCATTTATTCAAATGTGTGCTACGTCATGGCAAGAAAAGAAAACATCCAACACCTCTGTTTATATAAATTACTCGATTTAACCCCAAAGTCATCCTCAGCACTGCTCTCACACACCTATGTCCTGCTCCCCCACCCCTCCTGGAAGCCCTCCCTTGTTTCCAGGGTTGTGTTACAATCCCATTTGTTTCTGTCTGTAAAACCAGCTCATTACGTGGCTCTTCCCGTCCCTGCTGTTCTGATGGAGTACCCAATTTCACATTTGCTCGTGACACCCCATGATCCGAGCAATATAAATATCGTGGCTGGGCTGGTGTTAATCATCTCTGTCCTGGCTGATGGGAGGGCAACAGAAACTGCACTGCAGGTTATTCATAGCATCAGTTTCACTAATTTTTACCGAAATACATCCGCATTTGAATGACATATTTATTGGAACTTCTTCTCAAAGAGAGTTATTGTGGGCACGGGCAAAATGCATTCAGCCATTATACTCTGCAGGCCGCGGTTAAATGCCAGACCCGGGCTGAGCTGGGCTTGAAAAGCCTATCTATAAAATCTCCTTCATGTGTCACCAGGACAGGCTGGCTAAAGAGTTTACCAGCTTAATATATTAGCCTAATACATTAGCTCTTAGCCTAATATTAAAATAACAATAACTGCCAGAGGTACAAACGTTGCGGCCAAGCGGAGAGCGCTTGGAAAAAGCCCTCGAAGGGAGCGGGTCATCAGCCAAGAGAAATAAATTACCTTCAGCTCCCAGCACACCAGCTGTGTCTATATCAGCTTAAACTTACGCTGTCCACGGGCTGGTTTTATCTCCTTGGAAGTGGAGGAGGGCCGGCGGCTCTTGGCTGTCTGGGGCTTCTCTTTGCAGCCTCCTCTGGGGATGGCCAGCACCTGCCAGGTCAGGAAGATCTGTCTCCCCTCCCTGGGCCTGCCAGTCCTATCTCCCACGAAAATCTGTCTCATCTTCTCTCTTCTGCCTCCATATCAGATTCTAGAGGAGCTGGTGGTTGCTTTGCATGACACTGTGCTGTCCTCCAGTTCAGGCACTGGCTCCCTGGGCAGCTCCTGAGATGGAACACAAGGAATATCCTTCAGGGAAGTGAAATCAATGCAAAGGTCCTGCTTTCTGCTCGTTTATACAGCCTAAGCATGGGCTGTCATGGGGAACGGGTATTTAGATGAGCTGCATCGACAAAGGGGCTTTGCACCGTGATGGTTTTATTCGGCACATTAGCACCTCCATGCCAGATCCTCCTCCAGTGGGGGCAAGCCCGCTCAGGATGGGGTTGGATTCCCCTCCTTGCCCGTGGAAGGCAGAAAACAACGCACACTTCAGGTCCGCTGGGGACACAAAACTTGGCAAGGGTTGCACAAAACTCGGTGGAGACACAAATCTGTCCCGGGAGCTGCCAGCAAGCACAGCCCCGGCGCCCCAAAAATCACTGCTCCACCTCGCCATAAAACGCTCTGCTGCTTCTGCAGGACACCAGGGGGTTCCGCCTCCAGGTCAGGGCTTTGTTTGGAGTTTGTGAGTCTGAAACTGCTTTGCAGTGGGTTTTTCTGTTTTTGGGGGGGGAAATAAAATTCAAACCAATGCAAAGCACAGAGCTTTAAGGAGATAATTTGGCTTTTTTTTTTTTTTTTTTTTTTTTTTTTGGGAATCTGCCTCTCCTCAAATGTAAAACTGAAGGAATAGAAACCAACCTAGAAGAATTAAAGTTGCAAATTGCACCTTTGAGTATAAAAAAAGTTGGGATGCCAGGCTTTCTCTTGTACCTCATTTCCCTCTTTGTCTCCTCCTTTCTTTGGGAATACCTTGTTCCAGTGAAGGAGGCCAGGACAATCATAGCAATAAAGCTTTCATAGAGTTGATTCAGACAAAAAAAAATGGCATGTAAACTTGCAAAATAATGAGAAATTAACTTCTTTCCATCTTTGAGATCTCAGTCCCTTGCTGACACCAAAATGTGAATCAAAACCTGAAATAACTCTTGCTGGAGATATTTTTGTCAGAACTTTGTTCAGCTACAGGCAAAAGCCCAAAGATGGCTGCATGCAAAATATAAATGCCTTTATGCATTATAAACCACTCCAGATCAAGTACTGAAGAATTGCTCAGAAAGAATCAGGAGGGAGTTTTTTTGGTGGTTGGGTGGGCTTTTTTTTTCCCCCAAGAACACAACATTTTCTTATTTTAAAAAATTGCTATTTTCCCCAGACCTCAAATTTGAAATGAGACTGGAGTTGTGATTAAAAGTGATGTGAAAGGAAAATGTTCAATTGGATAATGCACTATTAATGTTTTTCTTAAGGATGTAATGCAGGGGACATTTTAACAGGCTTGTCTTTTTGGGTTTTACTCCCTTTTTTGCAACTCTATTGTTAGAGGGAGTGACAGCAGAAAGAGGCTGTGCAAGGCTTAAATATGGACAGGAAATTTCCCACATGAGGACGGGCAGAAAAATTTGCTGAGGCATCAGAACGTAGCCCTGCTCTCCGGGAAGTGGATGTGAGACCAACACCTTTCAAAGCTTCCAGAAAGGAAGACAGCTCATGTCTTGTCCCACAACTGGTCACAATCCAAACACTGGGGGATCAAATAATTTTAAATACCTTTTTTTCTTTTTTCTTTTTTTTTTTTTTTTTTTTTTTAGCAATAGCTAAAGCAGTAATGAAGTTATTTTGGCTGGATGAACCAGACTTTTGTGAGCAGCCCAGACCAGCTGCACCAATCTGGTGAGACCATGACCAGAAGTTTCTTCAAGGATGGGGAGATTTGGCCACAAATTCTGACACAGGTCTGGGGTACCCACATCTCCATCACAGGCCTTTGTGGCAAAATACACACATTTTTGGATCACAAAGCAGCTTGTGGTGCCAAGAAACCTTTCTTCAGAGGAGGTCAGTTAGAAAGAGCTGGTTGTCATGAAATGTTTCTTTTGGAAGAAAACAAGAACAAATAAAGGACAAGGCTGAAGTAGTTAATCCAGGACTTCCCATTTGTCTTCTCACCATGAGATTTCGAGCAGACCATGCTAATCCACTTGAAAGAGTGGGTCAGCAGCTATGGCTTCTCCTTTGAATATGGTCCCACAGAGCTCCTAATTGCTGCCACCCCCCTCACCTGACCCCGAGTTTGGGACAAGTGTGGTGTTTACCTTGCCTGCACCTCATTTTCCCTGCTGCTAATAAAGGGAAGCAATGACTGCTGCCTGCTTTGATGAAGTCTCCTGTGATCTGCTAGTGAAAAATACAGTGTAAATGCAAGGAATGTAATTATTATTATCACCAAAGAAGCTGCCTGCTGACCTCAGAGCTGATTTATAGATTCATAATTGGTTTAGATCAGAATGGTGATGAGGCAACAAGGCTAAACATGCCACTGCATTCTTGCTATGCCCAATCCAGTCTCAGGGGACAGTAAATACTGCTGTTAACCCGTGCTTCAGGACACAGCGACACCTTCACAATCTTCTGAGCTCCAGATGCCCCAGTGATGCTGGGATTTGGAAATTCCCAGTCGATACTCATTGTGTCACACAAGCCAGGTCAGCTTTCAGCCTGTGTCTTGCCACAACGAATTGTGTGCAGACCTCAGGAATGAGAACCCCGTGCTGTTTGACATTTACAGAGAGTGTTTGATTTCAGAGAGAGGCTGTGGATAACAGCGGTGGAGAGCCCCTTCCAGGCTGAAAAACAGCTGCTGTTTAATATTACATAATCACTTTTTGCTGCCCTGGAAAATGGAGGGTGAGGATCCATAGGCTGCATCTAGTTAAAATTACAGGAGAAGCCCTCATAGACCAAAAGCCAAATGGGAGTTTAGCTGTAATTATGGGTCAAACAACTCCTCTTAAGTAAAAAGTGTCCTTATTTAATGATGTGACACAGCATGGCTGTAGGGGATTTGCTTTTCAGCAGTTTTTCCCCCCTACCTCTCATTCATTAAACTAATCTGGCCAGAAGGAGAACACAACACAGCCATGGGGAGGGCTATAAATCTTCCTGCTTTGGAGCAGAACTCAGGCCCTAAGTAAAGGGAGGTTGGGAAGCCACTTCCTCCATCAACAGGTTGTTCCATAATTATCCTCTCCTGGGCTTTCTCCACCTTCCCCTGCAGCCTGTAACCAGAGTCAAGAGCCAAGATCCTGGGCAGAGTGGACACACCACCAGGCCCCCTCTTTCCCAAGGTTGTGCAATGCAGTGCCTGTTATCAGTGTCCTCAGGATCTTCCCACAGCTGAGACAAAAGGTCTGGGGTTATTTGTAGATGTCTGTAATTTGCAGGGTCCTCCCTTAGTTTGATTTGCTCTTAAATATAGGACTGGGAACTCCTGTGCAGAGTCGTCCCTCTCATTGCTCGATGTTTCCTGTGCACTGAGCAGCATGCTGTCAAAACAAATATTCCCCTGCCCCTGTTTACCACCTTCAAGTCTGGCATCTCATACTTCAGGCCCAACTTCCTCCCAGCTGCTCATAATCACGATTGCCTGAACAGGAGCTATTAAAGGCTTTTAGCAGTTCTTTCCCCCACCCAGGAAAATGAACCGGATCATAGCTTCATAGCTTCTTCTTTTTCTTTTTTTTTTTTTTTTTTTTTTTTTTTTTTTTTTTTTTTTTTTTTTTTTTTTTTTTTTTTTTGTGAAAATGGTGGTTAGAAATCCACTTAGCCACTGGGTAAGATCGGGATCATCCATGTTAGCTTCCAGCCTTCCCCCTGTAGCCAGACTGGCTCCTGGCTGGTTTCCTTCGCAGATATTTAAAGACTATCCTAGTACTTATCTCTCCTTCCTTTGCTATTTATGTGCTGGATCCTTGAGCTTGTGTTCCAATGAGTTTTCATCGCTTTTCCCACCTTTCCGCTTGCTCCTGAGGTTGTGGATGGAGGAGGGCACCCCCAGAGAAGCTGTGGATGGCAGGACTGGCACTGTCACATCCTAAAACTTCTCCCAAGGTCCCACACGAGGTGGGGCTGGGGTTTCCCATGGGTCCACCTTGCAGACCTGGCCTCTGCCCTGCCGGCTGTTTCGCACCAGAGCAGAACCTCCGTGACGGAAACCTGCTGAGCTTAGGGTGAGGGTTTTCTCCTCCTTTAGGACCACGGGCTATTCTGGACACGTGAGCTGCAAGGGGACAAACCTGACAATTTATCCACTAAGCCACACTGGCCCCTCAAACAGCTCCTTAATGTGAAACATGTGCTGCTGAGCCGGGCAGCGAGCTCTCACTTCGGCTCAGCCCCGGCTCTCTCCAACACCCAGAGCCCTCGGACATCAGAGGGGTTTGGGGAAGGAAAGCAGCATTCCTGGAAATCCCGTTGCTGCAGGAACACACTCTTTGTGCTGGCACTTATTTTGACTCTGTTCTGAGTTATTTGCAGGAGGTGAAGGATGTTTTGCTTGACTTTTATCAGATTATGATGGGTTGTGCAGACGAAGTGTCCTATGATTCATGCTGTTTATGGCAGCAGAGTGTGGGTGCAGCGCGCAGGGCTCACGCTCAGGACTTGGGGTCTGTACAGAAAAGATTGTTTAGACCTCTTTTGCCCAGTTAGCACCAGCTCCCGTTAAAATCTGAAAGAGCAGAGTGCCTGAATAACCTCAGAAAACACCACTGGGATTGGCTGGGAGCTTTAGGTGCTTGGCAGATGCTACACAGCAAACTAAACATGAAACCAGAGCTGGGCGACTTGTGTTACTGGAGGAGTCATTTTAACCCCACCACTTCATTACTGTTGGAATATTTACTCCCACTTTACCTCCCTGCGTTGCTCTAGGGAGAGGAAATGGGTCGTTCCAACAAAAGCACCTTCCCCAGAGGCTTTACCAGGGGATGGCCTCACCATTGCTGAGCATCCCCTGAACCCCGAGCATCGATTAGCACAGCTCGAGGGGAGAAGGAGACAGGTAATCCCTGCTGAGGCACCCAGAGGCAATGCCAGGAGGACCAAGCTTTTCCTGAGCTCAGGAGTGACACTCCAGGCAATGTCTCACAGGATGGTAGTAAGCAAATGCACTTGCTCAGCTGCTGTCGGTGAACACGAGCTCACCGCACTTTAAAATAATTAATCTTATTTTCCTACCAGGTCTTGAAGCACTGAAGGAAAGAAAAGAATGTGTTCCTTGACTGCTTTGAGGTTGTAAGTGATGTTGGAGTCAAGGGCACTTCTATGGTAAGTGTCTGGAGCTATGTGGGGCGGCACTAGATGGGCAAATATATTTGCACAAAAAATGTTTAACAGTTCCTAATGGGGATTGTTTGGAATTTCCCACTCCATGAGGAGGGGGGAAAAAAAAAAAGAGTGAGTATTTTGATTTTTTGGCTCAATTCAGAAGGAAAGCACAGAGTGAAATATTGGAATTTCTCAAGGGAAAAGCCCAAAGTCAAAACCGCCCTGATAACGTGAGGAATGGCGAGGGGAAACCCCCAAGTAGTTTTGGTCAGTAGAAATACCAGCAGATTGCCTTCCCCCTCACAAGGTTACCTGCCTTGGCTGATCATGCAGATGGGGGGAAATGCCACAGGGGTGTCCCTGGGGGATGCACTTCCCTTCTGACTCCTGCCACCCGCCCCTGTTTCCTGGAGAGCTCAAAGCCACCCACCAAAGGTTTTCCATGGGTGGGGCAGGATGACTGCTTCACTGCCAAACCCACCTCCATGCCCCAGCCTCAACCCACTCCTGCTCACCTTGGCACCTTCATTTTGCCTCTCTTTGTTCTTGAGCTCATTTTCTGTTCAATAAGCCCCCTGACTGCCTGGCTTTCATCTGAAATGAATCTATTCAGTGAAAATGTATCTATTTCCCCGCCTAAAAAAAATAAAATAAATAAAGTGCAACGGATGATGAGAGGACAAGAACCACCCAAAAAGGGTCACCCCTCTACCTCTGTGGGTGCAGGGGTAAGCAGAGCTCTGCCCATTCCATTTCTTCCCCCCTTTCTCCACTTAAGCAAAAATAGCTGCTCATAAATACAACCAAATTGGGAGAAAACGTCCCGAGGCAAACTGGAAGCTCATTACAGGTCCTGCGCTGGCAGTGTTTGTGTTAGGCTCCCATTAAAGCACAATGTGTATTTTTGGGAGGCTGGCCACGGGCAGGCTGCTCCCTCCCAGAGCCTCTGGCTCTTGCAGAGGTGCCAGCCTGTCGAGGGCTGTCCCGCTATGTGCTAATATCCTCTCCCAGTGAGGTCTGCCGGCTCCTTCATTAGTTTGAGCACTAATCCACACTGCCTCGGACTTATTTGGATGGAGACCTGCCCTGCAAGGAAGCTGCTTTCCATGTCTTTCCCCTGAACAGTTAATCCACCTGCTGGGTGCCTAACCCAGAGCTTCACAGCAAGATAAGACATGCATGGCCCAGTGCCTGCAGTAAACTTGCCTTCTTTATTCAAATCTTCCTCCAAGAGCTCAGCCAGGCAATTGTCTTCCTATTTTCATGCCAGTTCAGGCAGGGAGCAGGCACACAGTTTTTTGAATATATTGTCCATAATAAATAAAAGTGAAGATGTAACCCTGTGTTTAGCATCCCTCCCCTCACTCCTCCAGCCTGGCAGCACGGGGCGGGTGGAAAATGTCCTGCAGCCTTTTGTTCAGCTGACATTCACTGGTGCCTGTGCAGTTTATTCACCCTCAGCCCAGGGTGCTGCTCTGTGCTCACTGCAAGGTCACATCTGCATTTGTCTCTGCTGGAACATCAGCTGCAGCGCAAGAATTGAGCACAGAGGTAACTCCCAGTTCCTTTGCAGCTCCTCTGGAAAGCTGAGGTGGTTTAGAGGCAGCTGTGCTGTGTGAGTTTTAAGGTGCCTGTCAATCCACACAGAACCTCCTTTCCATGACTTGGAACCCTGCAGCTTCACATCACCCCAAGGAGTCACCTCCAAACCTCAAAGATTTATGCTAAATACAGCCTACCCTAACTCACAGTGGCCCAGTTTACCTGCCTAACAGTGTCCTACCTGATTTATGCCAAATACAAAGTGATTTATCCCACCCCCCACTAGCTTGGAAACGCTGCCCACCCTCAACAGTGCTTGGTGAAACTCATCTTACACATCGGGCATTGTTAATGTTCACTTTTAAAAAGGGCCTTTCCTGCAGCTACAGAAAACAAAAAAATGGGGAAGGTTATTTGCTGTGCAGGGGTATCCTGAGTTCAGAAGCACCCCCAGGGCTGGCAGATGAGGGGCCTGACTGAGGAAGGATGAAGGAAGGTGAATTCTGTCAAGCCTTTATTCTCCCAGGGCCTGGAAGGTGGAGGGGGTAAGACCCGATAAGGAATCTCCTCTAGAAGAGCATCAGATTAAATCTGACCTACAAGCAGAAGGTGTTCCTACTTAATTGCTTGTACAAAGGAAAATTGGTCCCCAGCTGGTCCCTCCCCCACTGACTTTGTGGTAACTTGCAGCATTTCTTATGTTCTTGTAGGGGAAGCAAAAAACCTGAGCAAGTTTTAAAGTGAGAAGCATTATTTGTGAGGAAACCCCCAGAAAAGTTAACCAGGGGATTCAGCTGTGGGGAAATAGCATAGTTGAATAATAAAAGGTTGTTTGGGGGTTTTTTTGGTGTTTTTGGTTTTGGTTTTGTTGTTTGTTTTTTTTTTTTAATAAATAAAAGGAAAGTGATATGGGGCATGGGAACACAAAAGCAGGTATTAATGAAAACCAAGGGAAGTATTAACAAATTTTTAACAGTGAGGCCAACGAGCTGGTGGGACAGCTGGCCAAGGGATGTGGTAAATCCCTTTTAATCTGGCACCTTCACATTGAGCCTGGATTTCTTCCTAAAGGACTTGCAGTACTTCGGCCATAGGCTACAAAGCTAAATCTGAGAGCTGCTGGATGATTCCTGAGGGAGGGCTGGAGCATCATTAATTTGTTGATGGGCACTGTTGGTGACTCTTAGATGGGTGAGTTGGAACTGCTAAGCCCAACAGGCCCAGACTCCCCCCAGATCCACTCAAGGGGATGCTTAGGCTGGCCCTGCTGAAAAGAATTACCTCTCCTGAATTAAGCAGTGTTTTTTCAGCTGCAATCGTCTCATCATTTACAAGCAAAACTTTCATAGACTTTTTCTGGGTTTTATTGTTTTCCCATGGAAAGAAATACCTTGTAAAGAAAAAAAAAATCCCCATTTCTTTGTTTTAAATAAAAACTTCAACAGGCTTTTCCCTCCCCTAAGCCTTGGTAGTATTCTTCCTTTAATTTAAGCAAGGTTTGTATCAGTTGACATTATACTTGTGCTTACTTGACTTGAGGTAAACACGGTTAATCCTGCTTAAAAATGGACTAAGAATATCTACTCAGTTTAATGAAACGGATTAAAATTTTACCTCATATTAAACATTAACAACTTTTCTTGTTCAGACAAGCCCTGGGAGGCTGGAGCAGTGTTATTAATTTGCCTTCAACATCACTAAAATTTCTTTGAAAATAAGCAAATTACGCACTTGTGCAGAAGGCAGATCCCTTTGAAAGGATGGTGCTCACAGGAGATCTGGCTCCCTTTCTTCTTTGAATAAAAAGGGATTTTATTCCCTTTTTAACATTTTATTTTCTTTCTGAGTTCCTTATTGAAACAGCACCATTCTTTCTGTTCCATTCATGGTGTTTCTCCAGGGGAAATATTGGCCTAGCAAGATTTAAATGCTCCTTTATTTAATTTATATCTCAGGCTGACCTCAGCTCCCTTGCACTCACACCACACACTTGGAAATGGAGATGTCAAAGCGTGGTGGGAAAGCCCAGCTTTTCACACCAGTTCCTGTACAAATGAACAGCTGGCTTTGTTTCAATTTATTCCTTTTTCAGGTGGGAAAGAAAAGTCACATTTTATTTCAAGTTTTGGTATATTCTAAATAATTTTAAAAGACTTCAGGAGTGAGCTGAATCCACCACAATTCCCATTCATCCCATCCGTGGATGTGTGTGTGTGTGTACACGGTTTGGTGTTTTGGTGGTTCTGCTCCTCAGCTTTCTGCTGACACGTGGAAACACTAAAAGGTGCTTTTCTTAAATAACAGCCCATTGTTCCTGCTGGTTAGGAACCCTCTGCACAAAGTCAGATCAAACCCTACAGAGTTCATGCCTTCAGACACCACAGGTGCTCAGCCCTTTGCCACCAGCGCCGAATTACCGGGCAGCCTCACACTTCACCAAAAGGCAGCTCTGAGAGTCACCTGATGCAAAATTGGGGAAAAAAAAACAAATAAAGAAGCCAAGATGGTTATTTTCTGGGTTCAAGACAAGAATTAAACGCTCCACCAGGCCACAGCACTATATATTAAAAACAGAGCTGCCTGCGAGGTGCCGCCACGGTGGCACTCGGCGGCTCCGGCAGGGCAGGAACTCGCAGAACGAGACTTTCTAAGGAAACTGGGAGATGATCCCGGTGACTTCGCTCCCTTCTAGCTACAGATAGGATGGGGCGTGGATTCATCACAACCAGTCGGATCATTATTACCCAAACACACACATAGGTGTAGTCTGTGCCCCGAGGAAATTGTAACTCGAGACAAGCTAACGCAGGCACTGCTGCGCCGGCTGGTGCCAGTGGGGGTGGCGTGCAAAGGTGATAATTGAAAGTTGTTGGGTTTTGGGGTTTGTTTGTGTGCCTTTTCCCCCCCACTCTGAGTCAACAGGAGGTTGTTTTCTACCTTCTGCTTCCTCCAGTGAAGGTGACAACTTGTGTTCGGTTTTGCTGGGTAATCCAAGCAGGCAGGGCTGGGCCCAGAGCATCACCCGGCACCAAGGGAATGAGGGTAGGAACTTCTGGAGGAGATGGGCAGTAGCCCTATCTGAGGGCAGGTGTATGCACCATGTTTACAGAAGCCAGGAGGCAAGTGATTCACTTCATTCCTAAAAATCTGAACCTCTGATCTGGTGTCCAGAGGAAAAGGTAAACACAAGGGAGGAATCGCTTGCCTTTTGAGAGGAGAACAGTGGATGAAGGCACGGGGTGTGTCAAGGCAAAGATGGGGGGAGGAAAATGCAGCTGAAGTGGGCTGCTGGCTCCAGGGACAGAGGTGCTGCACCCCAGCCATGGATGTGGGCTTCACACCAGCCTTCCTGTGCAGCAGGACCTCAGCCCAGCACATCCTCTGGCTCCACGGATGAGCGTTGGTTTCGGCATTACGAAGAGCTGGGTGAAACCTTCGGACAACCAAAACAAGGCAGGCTTGGAGCATGAGAAAAACAGGTCTCTGCTTGTGGGGCGAATCTCCTCCCTCCCCCTCCCTTGATTGAGAGCTTCATATCCGAAAATCATTGAGCAGAAGTACAACAGCTCCAGCCTCTGCAGGCTGCCAAGGCATTCTTGCTGAGTGAAGCTGTTTAGGTGCACCCAGACACGGCCGGACCTGGGGCTTGCGTAAACCTCCCTTCCCCTGGAACAAAAGACCTGCTCCCATGGCAGTCAGGTGCACGCACGAATCCCTGCCTTTGAAAACGTGTTCAACCGGTCTCAGTGCAAAAAAAGACAGGTTTGACCAGAATGTCCCCTTGTGCAGAGAGGCTCTGCCAGCCAGGCCCCAGCATCAAAGGCAGACAGCTGGGTGCTCCACAGCCCCTGATTAGCATCAGCATGAGCAGAGCCCGGTGTTTGCAGCACTAAAGGCCACAACCAGCACCCAGCCCCGGGCTCCAGCAACATGTCTTGTTTGCATGAGTGCATCTGGGTTTGTACACCCGTCTGCCTCCTCGGGAGAGCTGCAGAGAGCGGCAGCACGCAAACCCCAAAGTGTCCTGGCTGCTCAGCATCCCAGCAGGAAGGACCAAGCAGCACAGCAGTGCAAGGTGCAAGCTCCAGCTGCACCTGCAAACACTGCAGAAAGTGGTGGCCTCAGGATCCCAGCGCTCATATGGATTTGGGTTTGGGTTTTTTTCCATTTCATCTATTTATTTTCTCTTCCTTCCTGCCCCTCAGGAAGCTGTGGCAGTAGATACATCCTGTCACCACACTCATGGTTTGCGGTACCCACAACTCTGTTCCTTTGGCTTTCACTTCTCTGTGGGGTTTCATTGAAATGCTCATTTAAAATCAGTCCTTTTTACTCCTGTAGCACCAGAACGTTCCTCTGTGCTTGGCTAGCCCAGAGATCCCTGTGGACCTTGCCTTTTTCCACCCATGCTGCCAGAAATGATTACATCTCTTAATCCCCAGGCAGTGAGTAGGGGTGAGCCCCAGCAAAGTTCCACCCAGTTGTGCAAAGCTGCCCTTACCCTCCCCAGGATGGGATGGAATGGGACAGCACGGGACAGGCGAGCAGGAAGCAGAGGAAGAAACAACCATCACTCAACCATCCACAAATAGGATTTGGCACTGCTGATGCTCAGCCCTACATTATAGAGATCAACCCTGTTGCCTTCCATAGGTTTATCCATGGCCTTTTTTCCCTCTCTCCAGGCTGACCCAAACATCCTGAACAAGATCCCGTGAGTCGCCAGCCCTGCTGCCCTGCCCAGACTCTTATCACCTCCTGTTCTGCTTCCCCTCTGACCCTTCTCC
This sequence comes from Motacilla alba alba, assembly GCF_015832195.1. Classification (NCBI taxonomy): domain Eukaryota; kingdom Metazoa; phylum Chordata; class Aves; order Passeriformes; family Motacillidae; genus Motacilla; species Motacilla alba. The sequence goes on along the minus strand of NC_052023.1, from coordinate 4,263,945 downwards.
AAGCCCTCCTCTTTCGCCCAGACATCTGTATTCCTGCCTTTTTCCAAGTAGCTGGGGTTAAGATGCAAGCAAACACTCTTCTCAGCCCGGTGCTTGCTGCAGTGGGGCTGGCTCTGCACATGGAGGGCTCCACAGGCAGACAGGGCAGTGTTTCCTCCTCCTGTGGGGGTTACTTACACCCAGGCAAGGCATTTGGGAGATAAACTGGGGATTCAGAGCCTGTCCTCACAGCCATTGCCCCGAAGCTGAAGTCTCACCTCTGCAACACACTCAGCCTCCAAACACTCAGGGCTCAGATCACACGTGGCACCATGAAAACGCCCTTTGCATTTGGGACAGGTGCGGGTTTACGAAGTTTTTCCACGCGTAATAAAATTTTACTCCTAATTAGGATAATAATAGCAAGTGCTAGCTCAGTTCTGCTGCTTTAATTTCCACCTGCTCTTTCTTTGCAGTTTGATGTGGTATTTGCTTCCTGTCATGCATTCTTGCATATTATTTCTGTGCCCTGTTATCTCGCTGATGTGGTTCGCTCAAGGAGTGGTCGAAACGCGGCTCTGACCGTGTGTCACCACCAACAAGTTCATTTGCCTCTGTAGGAGGAGGAAAATAACAATAATAAAAAATAAAAACAGTAATAAAAAAATAAAAACAATAATAAAAAATCCAGGCTGCCTCATAACTGTGTGCTGAGCACATGTGCCTCTCTGAGCACATGTTGTTGTGAGATTTTTTTCTTTTTTTCTTCTTTCCCCTTCCACCTACCTTTGCAACCCAGCAACCTGCAAGAGTTTGGTTCAGCTGCAAGTGCCTGCTTTTCATGGGAAAGGTGTTTGTGCACAGCATAGCTGGGAGCCCTCCTAGGCAGGGGGCTGTCAGGACAACCAGCAGCTGGGTTGTGGCTCTTCAGACCTTATTTTACTTCCGTAATATTTCTTTAAATCTCATAAGATTGTTAAAGTAAAAGCAATGCCTTCAGTAAAATGAGATTTGCTTTCAGACTGGACATAGAAAAGAGAAAAAAAATTCAAACCCACAAGTGCTCCCAGGCAGGAGCTGGTGGGACCTTCTCATCACTCCCATCAAAAGTGGCATCTGGTCCTTTTTATGTAGCTGCCCTCCTGTACCATCACATCCCCAAATGCCAGCCAACATCCACATCACACTTCAACTGTCCCACTGGGCAAGGACCCTCTTCTTCTGCCAAGGAAGGGCAAAGACAGAATGCAGCTTGCACCAGGATGTTTAGTTGTGTTATGAGCTTTTATTTAAAAAGCACATTTATACAGCAATAATTTCGCAGATACAAACTTCAATTTTGTATTCTACAAAAGTCTTTGAATATTCTTCTCTTTACAAAATGGAACATTACAAAAATACAGACAATTTAATATGTTTTTTTTATACAAATGTCTCTAATTGTAGTTATTTTCATTAAAATATTACTACCACAGAACTACAATATTTTAGTCGACTATAAAAAAATTAATTCAATGCTTTTTTAAGCAGCAAAATGTAAATAACACAGGTCAGGACACAGTTTATAGTCATAGTGGATATATCTAAAATTGTTTCAGAAATAATATTTTACATAGTTAATTTTTAAGGTTTTATACATTATTTATATAATATTTATAATATAAAAAAAAAATCATAGCTTGCTATAAGTTGAAATGATAGGACGGATTCTGTGAGAAGGATGTGCAAATGGCCGTTCTGCGTGTTCTGCGGGATCCCTTTGCAAATGCGCTTCGTGGAAGGGCTGCAAACCAAGCACCTGTGGCTTCTGGGCAAAAAAAAAATGTCATCATCACACCCGAGAGAGGCACAGCTGATTTCCCACCGGAGTGACCCAGCGGAGCACAGGACCTGGTACTGCCATGGCGCACCCCGGGGTGGCCAGGGAGGAGGAGGAGGAGGAGGAGGAGGAGGAGAGGAGGGGATGCACAAACGGACTGACACCCAGGCCGGGACGTGCCGCCCAGCAGCCCGTCCCAAAACTGCAGAATAAAAGTTTCCCCAGGACTCAGCCCCGGGGTCGTAGTGCGAACGAGTCTTCGGCAGCGCCGCCGCTCCCCTGGCACAAACCGCCGGCTCCCGCGGGCGGGCGCGCACGAAACCTGCTGGGATTCTTCTCTGGGGGAAAGGGGACGGCTGGGAAGTGGAGGATGCTCTTTTCATTTAGGGGGGCTCGGGTGGGATGAGCCTTCGCCAGGGAGCGAGCGGGAAGGAAGAAATGTGGCTTCTCTGTGCGGAGGAAGGAGCTCTCCGGCCTCACTGCGCGTCTCGGGCCGCTCGTTAAAGGCGTGTAGTGTGAGCAGAGAGAGCAGAGACCCTTTGGAGACCCTGGACTGGGCAAGCTTCTTCTAAATTAAGTCACAGTATGGAAGAGAGGAGGCAAAAATAAACTAGGATCAAGAAGAGAAAAAAGCAACTCTTACAAACCAATCCTGGATCTTGACTCAGTGCTGTAGCTCATACATAGTGCTATACAATTTAGTCATGAGTTGGTTTTTTTTCTCGCAGGCATTGGAAATCTTCGTAGTCAGAAAAAAACCTAGGATGGCCAGCTTTCCAAATATCCCTTAGTGTTCACTGGGCTGGGAACAATTTGGCGTTCACTACAACATGAACACTCAAACCAATTGCACATCCAGAACTCCGGCACCTCTCTTTGTTCGGCTTTTTGTGTAGTGTGGGTTTTTGTTTTTTTTCCTTTCTCATTGTCGCCTTTGCCTTAGTTGACCACCACCACCCCTTTCATCCAAATGTCTCAAGTTGAAAAGACCACAGAGTAAGACTTTACTGGTCGGGCAAGAAAGTCTCTCCCTACATTCTACTGTCTGATGAGATTTGAGAGCAGCAGGTAGTTGCTGTCAGCAGTCACTTTTTTTTTTTGCAAAAAAAAAAAATTAAAATACAACACCCATCTGATTCCTTGAAGTTCTACACCATGTTGTGATGGTTATTCCTCTCAATGATGTCCACAGGTGAAAGGATCTCCTTCCGGATGGGAGGTGGAGGCAGGCAAGTCTTTGTCTTGGGCTTGAAGAGATCTGAGACGTAAAACACCTGCAGGAATAAGTGGAAAAGGCAAACTTAGCCACAGTGGGTGATGGTTTGTTCAAAAAGTTGGTTTACAGAATATATACACATCTTTAGGCTGCAAAAATAGCACTTTTTGAATGCCTGCCTGTAACAGCTGTGAAATCCCAAGCGCCTGCTACCACCTTTCTGTACAGCAGAGAAAAAGGCTCAGACCTCACAAAACTGTGAAAACATGAGACAACAACTTAATTTCTCACTGCGTCATCACTGAGTGCAACACCAAGACCTCTGCTGAATGGGTTGAAAAGCCAGGAAACAGATCCACGGCCTGCACTCCAATAAAATAACAAAGGTCTCCAAAGGGCTGGCCTGACTCATCCTGAGTGGTTTCAGGGATGGAGTCAGTGTGAAACAATTCATTCAGACAGACATCAGGTAGGCAATTAAAAGCTTTCAAGTCAAAACTGTGTTAAAAGCTATCAGCAGTGAGGCAATGGTGAGCCATGCTCCTCAAGCCCCAGTACAGAGCTGAGGTCTGGTGGTAGCCAAAGGCTAAGGAGAGGAGAATCTATTCCTGACTCCTTCTTCCTAAATATCCCGTGATGTAACCCCTCTCCCGGATGTGAAAAAGCCAGTGCCTGGCAATTTCGGAAGGTAGCAACACAATAAGAAACAAAGTGCTGGGAGGAAACTTCCACATCCTCCTTTGGCAGCAGCACGAAGCTTATCAGTCCTCCAGGACCGGGGCACTTTCACCCTTGCCAAATCTCTGCCCCATGCCAGAAGGGAAAAGAGTCAGACAGCACAGATCCTCTGGATGGAGCTAGAAGTGGCAAGGATTCATCATTTTGTCACCTGGTGCCACAGCCCCAAACTTCCATCGACTGCCACCGACTGTCCCTGCCAGCCCAAATCTGACAGCTCATCCCAGAAAGCCTTAAACCCCAATAATCCCAACTGAAGCCATGGGTTTGCTGAGCTGAAATCCCAGGATGAGCAGCACATGGCTGTAGGAATCAGCAGTACATTTGTTTTTTCTCTCACACCACTCAAATGCAACATTTAATCACCCAGGTAAATCAGGGGAAAAAAATTCCAAGGTGTTTAAAGAAATAATACTAGATTAGAACTTCCAGGCTGGGTAACACAGGGAGAAAGCAAAGGTTTGGTTTGCATCTCCACATTTTCTAAACACCCACAGCCTTGTGCAGCAGGTCGAGTTGTCCTTGCAAATAACTTTTGCAAGCCCCTATCAGCACAGCAGATAAGGCTCAAGCTGGACAGACAGCAAAGCTGCTGTACACAGCAATTTACTCCTACATCTGTAACCAGGGATGAAGGAAGATGAGCTGGTGCTGCTTTGTGGAAAAGCAGGGAAGGAGCTGATGTACAAAACAGTTCTTTTCTTGATGTATGTGCTGATTGCTGGCTGTTTGGCTGTGTAACATGGCTGATAAAGTTGTTTACAGGGCATGCAAGTGGCAGCCTTTGCATGTTTGGGTAAATAAAAGGATCCAGCTGATGCTCCCAAGGATCACAAGCTGGAGTCTGGCCCCTTGCTGCAGCATCCCAGTGTAAAACTACTTTGAACTGCTCTGGCACTGGTTTTCTTTTGGGCTGTTAGTAACTGCAAACCCCTCATTTGTCTGGTTTGGTATATTTTTGGTTCCATCTAGCTCATTCATCCACTCTATGATTACTGGATTCAATCAAAAAGGTGTTCAACTTCTGCACCAAGATAGCCATGACAAATCAATTTATGGGAGGGGATTGCTGAGTGCAAGAAGCATCTGGGGATTGCTTTGAGTCTGGTCCTTATTTTTGACAGGACTGAGTTATGGTGGAGTGTCATCCTGGGTATTTTTGCTTTTACTGTGCTGCTTTTCAGGTTTCATTGAAAGGCTGGTTAAGTGGTTTCATTTCTCTTTAAACTGTATTTCACTCTAACATGGCTGGAGGTTATATAAACATTTATAGGAATCATGAAACATGATCTTTGGGGGTTAAAAGTGTGTTAAATCCTCCTAATGCTTGAACTGTTTAACACAAAAAAAAGACTAATAAACGTGCTAAGTTTTTCACTTGGATTAGCTCCATTTCCTGTAGAAGGTGCTCTCCACCCATAAAGAAAACTTGATGGGAGAAGACTGAGAGCATTTTAAGCCAGTATCTCGCATTCCCACTTAACAATTCCTACTACTTTTCATCCTATTGAAGCAATTTTTAATCATATACAGAGAGGTTAAAACAACTCCTCTGAGCTAAGCAGAGCAACACTGGGAGCATGTCCTTCTGACATCTCCCCTTCTCCCTCTCCCTCAGATGAGACATAAACCACACAACACACAGCAAGCTGCCTGCAAGGCGCATAAAAACTATTTCTATTTGAGAAATCCTCGTTGTATTTCACCCTGGCTCCATGTCTGAATGTTTCATCAGCTGGAAGTGCTTGACATTAATGTCTTCTGCTTGTTATTTCAGGCACTGAAAGACAAACGTGTCTGCTGCAGCACGACCTGGGTTTAAGCTCAGGCAGCCTTTGGAGATGAAATCCACAATTGGTTTCTACTGAAAATTATGGCCTGATAACTGTGGTGTTTTTACAGTCCTTGGGTGGACCCTGAAGGCTTTGCTGAGGGAAGGGGTGGCTGGGAGCACCCAGGGTGGGAGGTGATGAGCCTCCAGGTCCCTCCCTCTGTTTCAGAGCAGCCTGTGCAGGACAGCTGGGCAAGAACCCCAAGGACATACCAGGAATTTCAGCAAAAAGCTGCTAAACTGCTCCTTCAGTGCAAACTCTAGGGTGTTTTGGGATGACTCTTCCTCTTGTCCCTTGCTGCTACCTCCCAAAATTGAGGAAAGTCTGCCAGGCCCTACTAGGCAATGACTCCCACCAGCAAAGCCAGGTTCTGGAGAACAGTACACTGCTGGTTCTCTGCAGGCTGATGGAATGGGACAAGGGCGGGGCTCAAACCCTGCAGCTTCAGCCTGAGACGTTCCAGGTTCCTGAGCCATTCCTGCAAAGCATTTGGACACAACTGCTCCTTCCACCAGCAGGCTGGGAGAGCAGCTCAGGCTGCCCCAGGCTCGCAGGCAAACCCGAGCCTCCCTGGGAAACTCTAGGCAGCTGCTTCCTATGACACAGGAAAACTATCCCAGCCCTGCCACAGCCTCCCCTTCCCAGCACAGCTCCCAGCTGCCGGAGGGCTGGGAGGGAACAGCCAGGCCTGCTGCTCTCTGTCCCAGCCAGGAAGCATCCGGACACCCATCCCAAGCATCCGGAGAGCTATTGTCCTTCTGGAACCACTGCTGGGACCCAGGGATGGACTGTCTGGTCCCCACTCCCCTTCCACACTGTGGCTGTTATCCCACTTCCCACCACAAAGACACACACTTCTCCCAGCTCCCCCTCGGGATCTGCCAGCCCTGCATGGGACGTGGGCACCGGGCAAAGGCAAAACCCAACAGCTACTGCCCACAGAGTTAATAATACTCCATGAAAATGTCCCAACAATGACATTTTTGTTTTGGCTTTGGAATATTATCAATGAGTGGGAAGTACATAAATAACCTATTTTCTCTCCCTGCAAAATGTAATATTGGAACTTAACTGCTTGTTCCCAAGGCTGATTTACTTTCAGAAATGTTGAAAAAACACCTCCAAAAAACCCAACAAAAAAAATCCACAGAAAGTGGTGAGCTGTTAAAATCTTGCTTTTGGGGAGTTCAGACACACACAGAAACCACCACAGGCCCCAGCTCCTTTGTGTCTGTCTGAGGCAGCTGCCTGACCTGGTTCCCCCCCATCCTGCCAACTTAAAACATCTTCATGTGTCACTTCGAGTTACAGGGCTGTGCAATCAGGTCACCCTTTGGAGAGCAAGTAGCACGAGAACCAGCCCAGCAGCTGAAGAGAAGTGGGCACAGCTTTTGCCGGCCGCTTTTCCACGAGCCCTTTTGCCCCGTGAAAATCCATCAGCCAGCATCCCCTGGCCAGGGTGACACCAGTTTGTGGATGGATTGTGTGTGGAAGAGCCATAATGCCAAGCACTCCAGACTCTCTGCTCAGCTCCTGGTGGAAAACCTTGCTAACAAGCCTAACTGAGAGCAGCTGGAGAAGCCAAAACTTCTGGAGGAGAGGGAAATACCTTCCCTTGACTGAACATCTTTCAGTGCCCCCAGCTGCCTGGACCAAGCCTTGGAGCTTCCCACCACATCCCCAGCTGCAACAAGGAATCACCTCAGCCGAACTGGTGAGTGGCAAAGGCCCTGCTATTCCCACAGGACCTTCCCAGCACTGCTCCTGCCCAGTTTCCCCCACTCACCACGCAGTAAGCCACCAGGGCTCCCTGTGCAAAGCCTGCCAGCACGTCGGTGGGGTGGTGCTTGTGGTCGGACACGCGGGACAGCCCGGTGTAAAAGGCCATCATGATCAGGGTGAACTGCAGCAGGGGACGCAGCAGCCGGGCTCCCTTCCACGTGAATCTGGCCTGCAGATAGAACTGTGGCAAGAGAGGGAAACAAACAAAAAAGGTTGAGTTCATTTGCACAGATTTGTCCAAAATGCAGCAGCCACTGCTGTGTGGGGGTGGCTGTGAGGCAGCCACGGCCCTGTGGCTCAAGGAGGGGGAGTTGAGAAAATGGAAGGATGCTCCTTGCACCTGTGTGGCCTCTGGAGGGATTTTTAACCCGTGGAGGGGATGAGGACAGAGGTGGATGGGCACAGCCCTTCCTCAGTGAGCCAGAAACAGGGGATTGGGACCCCCTGCACCCCAGCAGCCTCCACACAGCATGGCATCCCAGTAAAGAAATTCCTCCCCAGCATTATTAAACATAACAAAACCAAGGTCCCAAACTGGGGTATTTAGGACTCATACCATCTCTCAGAGGGAAAAGAAGAGTCAGTGCAGCACGCTAAACCTTCAGAGCCATCCCAAGAACTGCCAGACGTGGCCACAACCACCAACAATGTGCATAATGCCACCCTCCAACACTCCCAGCACGTTCCCCAGCCCGAGCCCCGGGGTTTGAGGGAAACAGAGAGCAGCTGCCCCGCTGCATGGCCTGGGAATTCCCTCCCTGGGTGGCAATGACAAGCACAGCCCGGCTCAGGCCGAGAGGAGGGCGCTGGGGTGATGTCAGGCAGACATTGCAGGCCTGCCGTGACTATCTCGGGCCCGTTTCCGCTCCGGCTGCCGGGCACGGCCGGTTCCTGTGGGAACGGGGAAGCTGGGCGGGAAGAGAGGCAGGAAAACAGCAGCTCCTGCCGTGGATGAGCGAGGGAGGAAGGCTGTGGGAAGGGAGGGACGCCGCAGCAGCCTCCAGGCTTGGGGAGCAGTGAGGCTCAAAGGGTGTGCAAGTTCCTCTGAGAGCACAGCCCAGCCCCACAGCTCCGCTCTGCCTGCTCCTAAATGCGGCACTGGAGTCACACCCAGTGTCCTTCAAGGGGCTCTGCTACATCAGAGGGGTTTACTCCTCATTTATGATCCCTTTACACACCCAGAGCAGTTTGCACCGCCTTGATATGAAAGGGGATGAAGCGCTCACTGGGTTCCCTGAAACCATAAATAACTTAATGGCAACATAAAAGCATAAAATGACCTATAAAAGCAGAACTAACTGGGAAGGTGATAAGGGGGAAGCATCATTTTGGCCAATTCAGTATGTTTGGCTGTTGCGTAAACACTGTATCTGCCCCTTTTTGGAAAGAACACACACTGGGCTCCTCAGAAGAAATGAAACATCACATTGTCTGAATGGAGCAGATGCTCCAAATTATCCAGATTGTTAGCCAATTAACATGGAAGGGAGCAGCACCAGAACAGCTCAGTGCTGGCTAATGCACATGGTGATTCTGGGGAATATTTCTGCAAACCAGCCCTAGCCTGGGAATGGAGCCATGGCCCCATGGAGCACATCCCACACCCCACACCACGGTCCCTTCCACCCCAAACCATTCCATGATTCTGTTTTCATGTTCAAGAGCCTCAACTCAGCCCAGGTGACAGTGCAAAAGTCAGGTTCCAGTGTGCTGCTGCTGCTGCAGAGCAAAAATAGCTCCAAGTATTATATATTATAAACCATCACTCTCAGTTCTACCAGGAAGACTTGAAACCTGATGTCTTATTTTAATCTTCTGTCTTTGTCCCATCAAATCACTTAAGAAGGAAATTTGCTGCTGTATAATCTGACATTTGCCACTTCTGCACAGTCTGGACATCCTCCCAAATCTTTCCACCCCACAAGCCTGGACTAAAATAGTCATCTAGAGGTGAGAGTGCAAAGTGTCAATTAAAAATTAGCAATAAAAAGCAAACAGCAAATTTGAAGACACAATAAAGTAGGCACTTCTGGGGCTAAACTGTGTCCCTCGTGTGCAATCTTCAGCCCTGGAAAAGGAGCAAAAAGCAGTGTGGCACCATAGGGGGTGTGCTGGGTGTCCCCTAAGTCCCCAGCACCCAACTCACATGTGTATCTTGGAGAACTAAACCCCACAGGTTTAGTCCACTGCCCCTCCCTGCAACACCAGTGTGAGAAGCTCAATTGAGTTCCTTTTATTGCCACAATAAAGGTCATGGAAAAATTGCTCTTTATTCCCCATTCATAAGGGCAAAAAAAAAAAAAAAGAGCATAACAGCACTCCTCATATTCCACAGGCACTTTATGAACATGCAGTGTTACAAAAGCTGCTCTCAAACACCAGGATCCCCTAAATACTTTCAAGGTAAGACTTGGGGTGCTCCAAACTTTGCCTCTGACCTCAGTATGAAAAAAAAACCCAGTTAATATGACAAGGTCAAAAAGTGAAAGTAGACTTTAGGGGCTGAAAGGATCAGAATTTCTCTAATGCAGGAATTAGTGCTATTACCAAGAAATGGGAAGTTCCTCAAAATTTATCTGAAAATCTGCTTATGAAGGTGTTTTTGTTGTTTTGGTGGGGTTTTTTCGTTTGGTTGGTTTTCGGGTTTTTTTTCTCCTGAGAGCAAATCTGAAATGCTGCCTGCTACAGACTGACAGATTTGGATGGGAATGTGGAGCTGGAATGGAGCCCTTCCCGGGAGGGGGTGGAAGAGCAAGACCACAACTAGGGTTATTTCCACCACAGATCATCATAGGGCAGTGAAAACCAGGAGCACCAAGAGGAGCAAGGGTGGGAGAAATGGGATCACACAGAGTGGGCGTTATCTGGAGTTCCCATCCGCTGTCTCCTGGCAGAGGCTGGGTTACCACAAAGCAGATGGCTTGAGGGATGTCACATCACTCTTCCTGTGCCAGGGGACTTCCACAGTGCTGCTGGAGAGTGCCCGCAGCCACACACAGCCTCTGAGCAAAGCCAGGAGGAGCTGGCAGGGGACACAGGCTCAGAGCATCACCTCCAGCTTCCCGGGGCTTTCTGCTCTCCAGAAATCCCATCACGCTCTCCCCGCCGCAGGGCTGGACTCCATCAACCCCTCAGTCACACCTGGAGTTTCCTTCTGGGAAACAGCTGGGCTTGTTCCTGGCTGTCTGACCCCAAGTGACCTCCTTCTCCATTCCTTCACCATTCCTTCTCCAGCCCCATCTGCAAGAAGAGTGGTACCCAAAGTGCTACAGGGCTGAAACCTCCCCAGCCCAAACTCATCCCAGTGTAATGCACTGCCCTGGCTGGAGCTGGGGAAGGCACAATTTGGCTTTTAGCACCAAGCTGGCCACAAGGGAAGGACAGGAGATGGGCAAAGACCTCTCAGCATGTGCTCAGCAAAGACCTTTCAGCATGTTTGCCTCTTCCCTACCTTTGCTGAGTGCACAGCACCATCTCACCCCATCAGAAACATCCCCAGCAGCTCAGTTAACAGCTCAGTCTTGGCCTCCGATGTAATTCCATTTTATTCTCTTCCTTAGGTCACCACTAAACTCAACTCCAAGTCTACAACCACCACAGAGGTTCCTTCACAAGGGCACATCACTGCTCAGCTGTACCAGGGCACTTTCTCTGCCCTTCAGCAAGGAGTTCCAGGGAGAAGCCTCACAATCCCTCAACACATAAACCCAGCATCATCTCTCATTTTCCATTTACACCAGTAGAACTCACCACAACCCATTCTGAAGTCTTCTGCCTCACCCACTGACACATATTAAATACACAAGGTTTGTTTGCATTTTATCCAGAATCAGCCATTATTGCTGAGGGATATTAATTCAACTTTCCTGATATTTAAATTTAGCTTTTCTGTACCCTTCGTGTGATTTCAGGCAACTTCATGCTGCAAATAAATCAGCATTATGGTCTCATACGCTCCAGGGGGGTGGAAAGCATCCATTACTCCCTGCAAAGACTCCCCCACATCCACAGAAACAAGACAAAGAGCTGTGGGTCAGCTCCAGAGGGCTGCATGGAATAAGCTGTTCCATACCTCCTCTTTCCTCAGCCTGCTATAAATACGTATTACAGCTCGCTCAGCCAAGGAGTAACAAAGCAAGGAAAATTAGGACAAAGAGGATTACCCAAGAGTTATTTCCCCTTTTAAATTTTTTATACAAAGGCCTGATGTTAATTGAGTATTCCTGGTGACAAGAAGGCTGCGAGAAACTTAGCCCTGAAGTGTCAGCATTCAGAACTAAATCCCAGGGGATTTTGCTGTGTTGCAAGTGCCTTTCCCTGGGACTTTTCCCTCAAAGCCCTCCAGGGCTTGGCATCTATGAGTGTTTTCCTACTAGGAGTCCATGGATAGCACAGGGCTCTGCTGCTGTGCCAGGAAATGGGGAAGCTGTGGTCACTCACCCACTGCTCACCAAATATCTGGACAAATCCAGCCCCACGCTGCAGGCAAAGCCCTGCGGGATGCGTGGGAATCCATGGATCTGTTCACAGACTGACTGGAATTTTCTGGCACCCGTCTCCACCAGGTGAAGCAAACTTTGAAAACATTTTAATTCAGAATGGGCTCCGAGAGTGAAGCCAGGGAACGCCAGGAAAGACGGGAAGTGACTTATCCTTGAAATATGAAGTATTGTTCAATCAGGAACACGCTCGGGACACGGCTGATCTGCCAGGCCTCTGCAGGACACGCTCAGCCCCACAGACACCCCAGCTCTGCAGAAGCTCCTGGCACACTCCTGGCATCCAAAGTGTAGGCAGCTACCTGCTGCAGCACAGCCCTCACTTCCCAGGAACAGGGGAGCACCCGTTTTGTCTTGACTGAGATGGTTCCCTGATTAAACCCATCAAACACACCTCCTGCAGGCACTGGCATGGTGGATGCCACATTTCTAAGCAGGCTTTCAAAACCCCAACTCATTCATTGAGGTGGGCAAGACAGCAGGGTTTATCTTGCATCAAATAAAATCCCTCTGGCTTATTATAATCTCTTTTTTCTTGTAATTATTTTTTGATATTATCAGCCTCTCCAATGTGTCAGATTTTTCTGCCTCCCTTTTTCTATGAGATTTCTCTGTCAGGTTCTGGCAGTGACCAGGGAGCTGGAGTGAGGGAGAGCAGGGTGCTGCTAGAAAAGGTGGAATCACAGAATCACTGAGGTGAAGAGAGCCTTAAGATTGTTGCTTCTCCTGTCTTGTCTCAAGCTGCCTTTTTCTCCCTTCAACTTATCACCAAATACAAATATAATTTTTCCTGACTTCTTAAGACACAAGGCAACCGGACAGCTGGTCAAGCAGTCAGCTACCAGCCACATCACAGTTTTGGGACAAGGTGAAAATTAAAAAGAAAATCATTTTAAAGGGATTGCCCCCTGCATAGAGAGGGGTAAGTGGAGCGGCCTGTTGTCCTGGGGGGTGTGGGAGTGTGGGGCAAAGTCTGGTGAGTGCTGACAGCTCAAGTGCTCCCATCTGGGGACAGGGAAGGGCAGCAAAGAGAGACCAGAGGCATCTCCGTGCTCTGAGGCATCCCCAAGGGAGCTAAACACCACTTCTAAAGCCTCTTGCAAAGTTAAAAAGAACATCAGGCAGCATGCACTGGTGCAAAGCAGCAATGGAAAATGAGCCATGCAGGTTTTCTGTGCATCCTGCGGGAACTTGGAACACACTCTGCAGTTTTGGGGTCTCTGCCACCAGCCCCCCAAGCTCTGTACTCCCATTTGTTTCTCACCTGCTCCAAAAGTGCTGGAATTTCAGAAAACACATGGAAAAAAGAAAGTTTGTCCAGTAACCTGCAGCAAGTCCTGGGTCAAGTCCTGGCAGAGAAGCCATCACCATCTTAATAGGGATTGGCAGTCCTTGCTGTTCCCAGATGCTGGGCTTGAAAATACCTCAGGGCTGACTTATCTGACTGCCCAGAGACCTCCCCAGAAATAAATGACTGCTCGTGTGAGCGATGGCTTCCAAACCCAGCTCAGAAAGTTCTACTGAGCCTCCTGTGAGGCATCACCAAGGCAGCTCTTCATTGTAATAGCTGGGAGGAAACGGCCAAAATGTTTGCTGGAGAAATTCAGAAGTTTTCCAAGAACAAAATAAGAGGGAAAACAAAGAAAGAATTTAATACGCCGCCCACAACTGCCTGGAAAGCTCAGTGATTCAGTTACAGGAGTTGCTCACAGGGAAGGGGATCCAAGGCTGAAAAGGCAGGAGGGAGCAGTGGTCACTTATCTTTCCAGAGGGTAAGGGATGGGGGGGGAGCACTGCTGAGAGATAAAAGCTCATGTTTCATGTTTTTATCAGTACAGTGCTGTTCCTCTGCTTGCAAGTCCGAGATTACCAGGGATGGAGGAGGAGCACAAATCTTAAAAGCAACACAAAACTTGATTTTTTATGAAATAACTAACTTACAAAAAAGGAAAACCAGACACAAATCCCTCTGAGCCATCCCCCAGAAGGGCGTGTGTGTGTGTCCAGCCCGTGTGGGCAGCGCTGCCTCCTGCAGTCCTGGCAGGAAGCACCTTGGCAGCCACCCCGGCCCCAGCCCAGGCACAGGAAGGGCAGAGCCATTTCTCACTGACAAAGGAAAACAAGTCCCAGCTCTCCCCTCCGGAACCAGGCAGGCAGAGGCTGCTCCACCTGCTCCGCTGGCACATTTTGGAATCAGGCATCACCTCCTGACATGGCCATGCAGCACATCCTCCCCCTCCATCCATGAAACATTCTGGCTCGCCCCAAACTCTCCTCAGTGTGCAAACAAAATTGCACAGGCTGTCCACAAATTCAGCAGGACTTGGATTTAATTGCCACCTCGGCTACATCCCAAAGCTGCACACACAGCTCAACTATTATCCCAGGAGTCTCTATCCTAAAAAACACCACGGCAGCTGAGAGTGGATCCTCCCCCAACAGCTCAGACTCTTCTTTTCCAACCAACTTTCCACATCCAACGCTCATCCTGCCATTACTGGTATGGAATGTGGGATGGGGGACAGGGGATCAATGAGGTCAGTGAGGTCACTTACCACCAAGTACAGCATGGTGTACAGGGAGAAGGACGCATGCCCAGAGAAGAAGGATTTCCTGCAAAACAAAGCAGGTGCTCAGAACCAGCCAGCACAATCCTCAATATCCCAATTCTCCCTATCATACGGTGACTTGCCTGTGGCATCTGAGGGTGCCAGACCACAGGGACTCACAACCCCCAACCCTTTGGTTATAAAACCCCTGTTATCCGCCCTGCTTGCTGGTGAGGCAGAAAGCAAATGGATGGACAGGATGCTTGCATTGTTTGTCCCTTCCTGGCCTACTCATGGGACAGCAGTTATTTCCAGGATAAACCAATAACTCATCATCTCGCCTCAAATAACTGGGAAACCCTGAAGAAACGAGAAGAGAGCAACTTCTCCAGAAGCTTGATTGCAGCATGAGGAATGTGCCCCTGGCAAAGTCAAAATTGGGCATCTGATGGATGTGATGGAGCTCCAAGGGGAGGCACTGCCAGTCCTGCCTGTGTGGTGGAGCTTTCCCTGAGGAGAAGCTCTGCTGTGACACACGGGACAGCTCGGGCTGCTCACCATGAGCTCAGCTCTGAGGGTGAATTCCCACAGAGAGCAGCAGCTCAGGGGAACAATAGTGTAGGAGTAAAGAGAAAGGAAAAGAAATACTATTCAGCTGAGTGCCACACTTCCCAAGGGAAACTGCTGCCCACTGGAAAATGGATTTATGGCCTTCGCAGAAAAAGCAGCACTTCATGGAATCCTAGAATGGTTTGTGCTGCAAGGGACATCAAAGACCAGCTCGTTCCACCCCCCCCGCTATGGGTAGGGACAGCTTCCACTAGACCAGGCTGTTTAGATCCCCATCTAAGATGGCCTTCTAGGGATAGGGCATCCATCCACAGCTTCTCTGGGCAATCCATCCAGTGCCTCATCACGCTCACAGGAAGAATTTCATCCTAATATCCAAACTAACCCCACCCTCAGTTTCAGGTTCGAATCCTCTACTGCAGACAGAGAAACCCGAGCCACATTTAGTGTCAGCAACCCTTGGCTCTGGCGCCAGGGGCTCTCACCTGGCTTCCTGCACCCTGCTGTCACTTCCCCTGCAGGTGTAGTTCTGGATGTAAACTCCCTTGGCGCAGTTGATGGTGGAGAAATCCAAGTCACAAACCGCCAGGAAATGCGGCCGCAAGCGCCCGACGGACACTTTGGCAATGTCTGTGAAGGACTGGCTGATGGCACAGCCGAAAACAAAGCAGCCCACTTGCTTGTAGAGAGCTGCCACGTAGGGGTTCTGGATGAAGGAGCGCGATTTCTCCTTCAGGTAGTGGATGCGGTAGAGCTCTCCCGTTATAATCTGCAAGGGAAGCACAGCAGAGAGGTCAGAGAGCAGGAAAAATGCTGGGCAAATGTCAATTCTTTAACTTCTGTTCTGCCTCTGTCAAGGCTGGGATTGAAGCTCTGGAGATGGTATTTCCTATTCAGGCTCTAATGTGTATTATTTCTTATCTATACTGCAGTCTTACAAGTTGTGAGTTCTACAGCATTCTACTAACAAGCTACAAAATGGCTAACTGTCTTTCTCTACAAGATCTTTTAGGGATAAACCATCCAATTAAGAAATGACACCTAGATTATTTGTACTTTCAACCCAATAACGAATCCCTCATATCTTGCAAAGCGGACTTTTTTGTCCAATTACAAAACAAAACCCAAACCCTTGAAGAAGAAGGTGAAGAAGAAGGACCAGCCACCACCCTAAAACCTTCATCTTGCCCCATATATATTGCTATATTCTAAAACCTTTAAGTTTTCCACCATGTGATATTACACACTCCTATTCAAACTCCACATCCACAATCCCAGTTCTGTCATTCAATTTTAGAAGCCTTCTCCACGGCCTCAGGTCAGATATAGTATTTTCTTGTGGGTCTGTGCCTTTCAGCACAGAAAGTTTAAAATTCTCAGCATCCAACAGGCAAAAGCAGGACTGGGTGTGAATGCAGGGCTGAGACAGCTCTGGGATCTCAATCCAGGAATCTGCTTCTGGAGTGAGGAAGGAGAAGCCATGGCCCAGTGTCTCTCCATCCTCCCCCTCATCCCTCCCAGTGCTCAGCATGTTGTTTATGGAAAAATCCAATAAACAAAACAGGAGTAAATTTTGGGTTAGCACATTGGCATATCTTTACAGAAGTGAAATAACACCCCAGCATAGTGGGAGAAGAAAATTGACATAAACCAGATAAAGAATTAGTGTGTGTTGGGAAGGAGAGGCCAGACCCACTACCCTCTTATCAAACTGATTTTGGAGGAAAATAAACCCACATCCTGCTTATCTTCCTCTCTTACAATCATTAACACAACAAGGGAAGAAACAGAAAGCCCCAAATTTTTCAGATTCTGGCCCAAAACTTGTTGCCAGCAGACCCAATTCAGTCCTCTCAAGGCCTCCAAAAAGTCCAGCTATTTTGGGGCATTTCAAGGTGTCTTGCCATCACATGGTAGCAGATTATGTTTTTCTTGTGTCAGGGGTGCTGAGGTTTGACAGCATTGCCATAAATCACTGTCAGGGAGCAGAGGATCCAACTTCTCACACTCATGACTCTTAAGAGGCAGGTTAATGAAAATCAGGCTGTGAAATGAAGTCCAAATGTCTCACCTCTCCCAAAGAGCCAAAGATTTAAATTGTTCTCCGTCACGCTACACACCTAAATTTTAAGCTCCAGATTTACAGCTTTAGGATTTCATTCATTACTCTAAATGTTTTTATACCTGAGTTATAAATCGAGGCAGAGGTTTGGTTTTGTGGAGTTGGTTTTGGTTTTTTTTTTTTTTTGGATGGCCCCTTGTCCCTGTCTCTCTGTAGTCACGGGGACTGTGATATGTAAAATTAACTGTCAAGAAAAATGCCTTCATGTTAATCCCCTTCAGGAGCAGCCAGCAATATTCCTCCCAGGGTGGCAGCCTGCCAGCCATAAGCCAGGAGACGAGGCTCCCCTGCCTACCTTTTTTAAAAGCTTGGCACAACCTTTGGAAACTAATAAACTGGAAAAGTATGGCAATTAGACTAAGAAGAGTTGAAGCTGTATCATTGTTTGAACTCACTCGTACCGGGGCTTGGAAAAACAAAGGTTGACCTAAGGCAGCTGCAATTGCAGCTAAGCAGGCTTTATCAAACAGAGATACAAGTGTAGTAACAGAAAATAAATGCCAAGCTTGAGAGGCTCTGCTACCATGCTCAGAAATTCTTTGAGTGGCTGTACCACCGTTTGGGGTTTACACATCACAGCTGAGATCTCCTCTTGGAAATCTGGCAGTGACCAAGGCTTGTTTAGGGAGCTGCATCGTTTTAATCCTCACAGTCTCTAAAGACCATGGTTTATCTCCATTTTGAACCCCGTTCCAGCACAGGAAATCTACTGGCATGAAGCCTGCAGAGGGAGGTTGTCCTGGATGGACACAGAGGCTCCTGCACTCCCAAAAGCCTAAATTCACAAGAAGGGGAGCTCTGAGGCTCAAAACTCGTGGCTTTCACACAGGGAAGGCCAGACAAATTAAGGATGATATCTGACACTGGGAGATGTGCCATTACTGCAAACTCACAAACAGATCCATGCAAACCTGAGGCTCTTGGCCTGGGGAAAGGCATGTGACCATTTTAAACAGGGACCAACAAAAGTCTGGGGATTAATATTTTTCTCTCACCGTTGGTGGTCTGGGTAATTGCACACATGTAGCAGATTGTAAATTGGAGCCTTCACTCCCTCACTAAAATGCTGCTGGGTACCCAGGAACCCTCCCTAGTTAGTGAAAGCCATGGATCAACTTAATGAGAAGCTAAAAACTGGGTAAACTTGGTTTTTTGGCAGTGCTGTCCCAGATAAAGCAGGACGGTGAAAAACTAATGCAGCACAGATGTGCACTGACTGGAAGGACATCTTGAAAAGAAAACAAGTTTTAAAGATATCAAGCTCTTCTCATGCCTTGCACTCCTGGCAAGCCATCCACATGGGACATGTGCCATTCCCAGGTGATGGGCACAATTCCCTGGCACACATATTTTAAAAAGCTTGTCACTAGAGAGCAGCCAACATCGAACTTTTCTGTCTGTAAATGCTTTTTGCAGACTTTCAGTTGTCAAGTCCATTTTATTGCTATTATAAGATATCACCAGCAATCCAATTAGCCTGTAATTACTTTTAGAGCTTTTCTAGCCACTTGCTTTTGGTGTAACATCCTCTGTGCTAATCACATTGCAGCATATCACCTTCAACTGTAAAACAGCCAGCTAATCCAGGTGTGTCACTTAGATCACCTAGCAAATTAATTTAATTAGAAATTTTTCATAGCCCTTCAAGACCTATCAGGTGTGGGGACATGGTACCACAGCAGTGGTACTCCTACAAAGTTCAGGAGTGTCACCTTCCCCTTCCCACCATCCAAGGGACCACCAACATCACACCAACCACCTTCTACCCTGAAGAGCAGCCAGGAGAGAGGTGAGAGTGCATAGCCTAAGGGAACAAGCCTCTTCAGTGTCCTCTGCATGAAAATTTGCCTGAAGTCAGTAAATACACAGATATTGAAACCAAATGCATATCCTCTCCCCTCCTGAAGGAAGCAAAGGTCTCGCCTCTGCCGTTTACTTAACAAACTCTCTGGGTGTCCTCAAGCCACTTAAAACATGACCTGGACCTTTTTACCCCAGGCTAGACTGCCTGTGACGCCACGTGAAGTGAGGGCGTGAAATTTTGGCTGCTCCATCCCAAAAGCCAGCTCCCTGGAAGTGCTCACAACCACTGCCCTGCCTTCCAAAGGCAAACGATGCGAGCGAAAGGAGCGCACTCAGTGCTCTGTGGATTTGGAAGGAATTCCTATTATGCTACAGTAATTCTGGTATCTGGGTTACATCTGAAAAAGGAGGTCAGGCTGACTTGAATTTTCCATGCAGGCTGCCATAGCAGAAAAATCTTGCTTCAGTTCCTTGTTAGCCATTTGTGTCACTCAACAGCAAATAACTGAGCTTTTGAATTTACCTTATTAAGTTACATTTGTTGTGGGCACAGTGAAACCAGGGCAGAAACATCCAATTCTTTGGGGATTTTCATTCTCTTTTAATTGACCTGCTATTTCGTGGTAGAGAGTTGATGGATCACACAGGCAGCTGATTATGTTTCCAGTTTCTGTTCCAACTCCTGTATTTGCCACTGCCTCATTAGGGATCAGAAGCACACTCTGCATGGAGCTGGCGTGCCGATAGCTCCGGCAGTAATGCGAAAATGAGAGGCTTTTTCATTTCATTTTTATGGCTCCTCCACACTCAGGGGTCATTCACCTGCAGGGTGAAATTCTGCTGTGTTTATAGAACTGGGGGCCTGGCACCTTTTGGGCTTGTTTTGGGGAGGGAGGGGGCAGAGGGACGGGGTAATTTTGGGGACCTACTTTGCTGAGTGTGTGTATGTGGTCAGGGAATGATGGAGAGATGAGGAAATGAAGGAGAGATGAGGAAATTATGGAGTTATTCACATCACACAAAGCTGAGGACGGGGTATTACAAAAGCAGGCACTGTGCCATCCTAAAATACCTATTGCCCATGACATTCCATGAAAGGAAAGGTGAAAGGAGAACCAAGCGCTTCTGACGTCTCCATCTCTATCCCTCCCAGCTGAAGGAGCACAAGTAAGGTGGCACTTCTGGGAAAGCACCTGAGCTGTTCTGCCAGCAGGTGAGCAGGAAAAAAAAGTAGGTACTTTTCACAGGGGAATTTCATCTTAGCTGGAAGTGTTTAGGCAACAATGTGGAGACAGCTCTTGTCTTCTGACCCAGACCAGGCACACATGGGCATCAGGAGGCTCAACTTTTTTTTGGTCTGAGTTCAGCTTTTTGGTTGACAAATAAAGCTCTTGCCATGCAATCATTTCCTAGCACAGCTCTAGAAAAACTGGCAGAAGGAAAATGAGGAGGCATTGGGAAGCTGGGACATTAACTACATTTTACAGCGAGGACACCGGGAATATGCTCCCCTTGGAAGGTTTTAATTGTCTTTTAAAAATGGCTGTAATATGTAATCTCTTAAAAAACTAATACTAACCTGTTAAATTTTCCAGGCACTGGTTAGCTGAAAGGATGTATCCTTTGTTTTTTAAGCATTATAAAATAGGCAAATACCACGAGTTATTTGAATAGGGACAAACCATGCCAAGTCCTTACTGACACTCAAGTGTTTTTGCCTCTACTCTGAACTCCTACTGGAGGGTGGAAAAGTTCTTGTGCAGCTCACAGACTTGCCCAAACAGCTTTGGGCCTGTTTACGGGCTTCAAGAGTAATCTCATTCCTTTCATTACAAGCTTTCATTTGTAAATGTTTGCAACTCCACGCTTACAAAAGTCAAACAATCACAATCTCAGAGGAGATGTGCACCAGACAGATACCCTGGCAGCATTAGCAGGACAAAGAGGTGCCAGAAGACCCCTGCTGGGACAGAGGAGGAGGTTCTGGAAGAGGGACTCACCGCGAGGATGGCGATGAGGATGCCCGCAGCACACAGCACCGCGTCGTTGATGGTTTCCACGTTCTTCTGCGGGTACCTGATGCTGTCGTCGTCGCAGTAGAAGCCCCTCTGGTAGGGCTGAATTGTGCTTGTCTCGATGATGAGGAAAGGCAACCCAGCTACAAAGAAGGGGAGACAACCAAACCCATCAGCAATACAGGCAAAAACAAGCAGCTCACCAAAAAAACCCCCAAGATTCAACCAGAAGACCCCTTGCACACCATGCATCATCATTCCTGGTGCTTTTCTTTCCATACTGCTATCTTTCCAAAGGGAATAGCATTGGGATTTGTTTTTCCAAGCTGGTCTTGCAGGGAAAAAGCATCTCCTCTGTTATGGTTATCAGATGTCTGCACAGCCTGGTTCCAGTTAAGCCCTGTGAGCTGCAAATATTAACTTACAGGAACAGACCCCAGGAGCAATCCCTCTGCAAAAGGCCATGAAAACCAATCTGGCACTTTTCTCCGGGGAGGGCCCGATGCTCCTCCGAGTGCGCCGGGCAGAGCAGCCCAGAGCTGTGCAAACAAACACGGCAGGATCGAGTATCCGCAGGGCTTCTCTCCTACCTGGCCAGCTACTCTCCATCCCCACCACTTCCCTGCCTTTGAAGCCTCCCTTGACTCACTCCTCTTTGTATTTACAGGGTGTATTGACAGTTTCCTGTTTGCGCCTACTGATGCACCAACCATGTGCTTTGAGCAGCTGTGGGACACCCATCCATGCAAGGAGCAGAGCATCCACAAAAGCTGATGAACTCCCATCAAAGCCTGTTCACCTTCAATCACAATAAAGCCACGTGAAATCTGGGTTTTAAATACTATCTGGGAACCCTCTGTGCAGGATTCCTGTGTCTGTACAGCTTGGCTGGATCTCTGCACCAGGGAGGAAGCAGATCTGCTCAAGACCATGGGTCAGCACACACAGTAAGGGGGACACACCTGGAAATTGTGGCACATCCATAATTCCATTTTTTTAAAGTTTTTCAGACAAATACAGCACTGCCTCACACCTAGAAGGGTGTTTCCCAACCACAATGTCACCTATGGCAAGGCACCCTCCTTCCCTTTGCCTCAGTTTCCCCATCCATCTTTGCTGTTAATCCCATCACGAGAGGAGCACTACATCCCCACAAAACCAAGCCCCAAATTCCCTGAAACCCATGTACAGAGTAAATCACCAGCTACAAGGTACAGGAAACCCTCCTCCCACTTGCAGAGCGAAACCCAGGTAAGGGGAAAAACAAATGCACAGTGGTTCCAGCTGTCCTTGGGCCAAGACAACAGGTCTCACACCCAGATCCTACAGAAGGCATTAGGGAATACTTGTCGACCACTAACTTGCTTAAGTATCTGTGGGTTTGTTTACACAGCTAGCAGTCAAAGACATCAGAGGGTTTTTCCGTCTAAAATGAATAAAAATAATAAATAAAAAATGAAGCGCTGTTGGGTCTGACCCAAAGCTGTCCACAGCACATTTGTAGTGAACACCATCTGCTAGATGTGATTACCAAGGGCACCATGCATGTTGTTCAGAAGTGTCACCAAAATAATGTTCCCCATGTTCTCCACATGAACCACTCTCTGGATTTCACTTTGCGCAATCCCCTTTGGCTGCTTTTCCTATATGTTAATGGGTTTGCCTAAGCCAGGATTACTACAGGGTTTTGTTAGTCTTAAGAAGAAACTCCATCGCCTGTGAGCAGGGATAGCACATACTGAAGTGAAATTTTCAGGTACTCAATAGTGGTCTAGGCCACTGCTCAGGGCCCCTTTCAGATCCTCTGAACAACTCTGGAAATGGGTTAATTGCAAATTTTGGGCCCTGAGCTGCTTGGCAAGGCGGGACAGTTTCCACCACATGTGTGAACCAGCGAGGAAGAGTTCCAGAACTGCCCGCCCAGCTCAGATTTGGTAAATAAAACCGGACATCTCATGTGAATCCAGCTGATCTTCATTCCACCATTTAACCGTTCTGATGCCCAGCCAGCTTGGCCCCAGAAGCCTGCCTGCGATGCCAGCAATCCCCTTTTAATGGGCCACTTAAAAAACCCTTAGGTTTCCCTAAGGATGAGGAATGGCAGAGGAGCAGCGCTCACGTCGCCGGGCGCGATCCGGTTCCGCGCGCGCACGGAGCGGCACGGGGTTGAACTCGGGGAGCAGACGCACCACGGTTACGTGGCTCATTGTTACTCCTCCAGTTCCTCTTGCTAATGGCTTTCACATGACAGGTCTGTAAAACACATGTTCCCACAGACAATAAAATACATCTGAAAGCTAAAACCGGCCCTAAAAAAAAAAAAAAAAATTAAAAAAAATACATAAAAAAAGAAGAGACAATAGTGTTCCTATATATCCTGTGAACCCAGGAATAATAAAGATTTGTTTCTCCTTCATTCATTGAGCAGCATGGGGTAGTATTTCTGTGTTTCAATTATATGTACACTTGCCACAGCTATAATGGGAGTGTAAGTGACCTGTATGGGACACATTTTCATAAAGCACATAGGCATAGTTTGGAAAATCCAATGGGTTTGTTTTCTCTCCTACAAACTTGTGGTTTAGTGGGATATTGCCAATCAAGTCTTGATATTTTTCCAGCAAAACACTAACCTCAGATTCCCTTTTTTTTTTTTATTCCCTTCCCCTCCCCTTTTTTTAACATGAGAAACATAAACACACTCCCTATAACTGAGTGAATATTACTCAGAAGACATAACATGCCTTTGATTTTGAGGGCTGGGTGAGAGGCTGCTCTTTCACCCAAGGAATTGAAGACCCCAGCCCATGGTGAACAATAAATTGTGCTCAAGATGGCTCTTCTTCCACAAAGTTATCTCTTGGAGTACGGGCCGTCTGAAGGACTAGGTCACCACCCACATTTTTTTGGACAAGGGGGTTCCAGCATGGAGAAACCTGTAGTGGTGCCAAAAGGCTGGCAGAGCATGGGCTTTGCAGAAAAAACACTACAGAGGGAAGCCTGGAAGAAGACAGAAAATTAAACACAGGGAGAGATGCCTTTGGGATCCCTCAAACAAAACACCACAGAGACATTATTCACACTAGGAGATCTGCCCGAGGCAAAAGGATCCAGAAGTGGGGCTTACAGCCCACACACCTTGGAAATGGAAGGCAAGCAGAGTAGGGCTGTACTGTGAGCATGGAACATCTGTCCTCATCACCTCTCCTGCCCCAGTCTGCCTCTCTCAGTCAGCATTTTAACAGGGAATTCAGAGTGTGCATCCCTGGCTGCAGATCTACGGATTCAACAGCTGAACTTCAACCTCCACCACTTCCCATCCCTACACACGGTACCAAACTGCTGAGGATACAACAGGTTCACTTCAGGAGACAGTGACTTGCACTGAAGTGAATGACAGATGTACAGGGCAGGCAAAAAAATGACACTGATTTTGGGGATGTTCACTTTTCTCCAAAAATGGTACTGTCTGGTCATTCTGTCATGTGCAGACCAGCTGAAAAATCTTTAGGAATGCTGCAGAAGGCCCTCACATCCTCCTTAATGCCAGCATTTCCATGCTGAGAAATGACACAGAAGCCTGTGGACCATGTCCTAAAGCATGAACACAGCACTGGCACATGCAAAGGGAGGTGTGCAACCAGAGAAGGGCTGCTACCCCCCATCTCATGGGAAACTAAAGCATAAAACAAAAGGATTTTCTTCTTCCAATGCAATATAGGTAAACAGCACTGAAATTACCTTCTGGCCTGTAACATCCTCCACAAGGTGAAGGAAAGTTGCTTTTCCTTGTACAACGGGGATTTTTTGCTTTAATAAAAGAACAAGGAAATCCCAACCACAAGCTTTTATCCAGCTCTGCTGTAAGAGATCAAACATGTCTCCAAACCGTAACAGAATTCTCTCGGGGACTGATCTTGCCCCATCCAAACAGGCTCAGCCCTGCTCCGAGTGGCACGGAGCAGGTGTGGACACTAAGGAATTGTGTGAGGCACTGCGGGATGCTGTGGGGCTGGACATTGAAAAATGATGTTGCTTTTGTTGGGAGGAAGTCCAAGTGACTTGGTGACCCCTAACTGCTGGTGTCCTGCGCTAAGGTATTTCAGAGCAGGGTTTAAATTTATTTGTCTTTCCATTTAATAAAGCCAATCGAGTTTGGAAGTCTAGCACCAAGGAAAAAATATTCCTTTCTTTGGTCAGCACCTTTATGAAGAGGCAGTTAATAGGCAATAAGCCTGGGAAGGCTGGCAGCTTGAAAGCTAAAACCCCAGCACCAAGCCTAAACAAAACCCCCGTGTACTCTCTGACCAGCTTGAAATGTGCATAAAAATCAAAGGCAGGAGAAAAAAGGGCTCTGTGTTGGGTACAGCACTTTGAATCTCAGAGTCTTTGAAAAGTTAACACTCGTGCAGATTTAATAAGAGGAAAAAATTTAAAAAGGGGATAAGCTTTCACTGGCCACTCATCAAAAAGTGGAAGGAGCAGAAGGCAAGAGGCATTTGTGCAGTGACCCACCAGGCCACTCTCATCTTCTCAGCCTAGCCTTCACCTTTGCACCAAATTAAGGACCATCACCACCTTCTCCTTTTTAAATGTCTGGTTTTGATGGAGTTTAGGGGTTTTTTCCCATTAAGTCTTTGTTCTTTAACCCCGCAGGTCAGTGGGATGTTGCTGGCTATCTCAACAAAGCAATGGTAATTTCTAACAAGTATTCCACGATGCTTTTGCCTGCCACTGTCCAGGCCCTGGGTGTTCTTAGGGTTCCGCTAGATTAGACATCTACCTAAATAACTGAAAAACACCATTAATTAATTTGGCAGGGCTGAGTGGGGTATCTAATTCCTTACTCAAGTCACACTGTAAATATTTGGGTACCTACAAGAGACAGGCTCTCTATTTGAAGTACTTAGTGGCTGATCTTGGGTACATATAAACCTTATTTGGTTTACAATATTTGTACAAATTTAAAATGCATATAAACTAGATTAGCCTACGGTAGGCTTTTATTGGGGCTTTAAAAGTTGGCTTCCCAAAACTTTCAGAGAAGAGCTGCAGCACTGCAAGGCCAGCCTTGGCAACTGCTGCAAGAGTGAGCAGCTCCTGGAGCCAACTTACACTGTAGATGTATAAATATATATATAAATACATAAATAAAAGTTAATAACCCAACGAATCAAAGTATTTCCACATTTCTGCCATATCAGGCATGTGCCGTCAATCAAAACAGAAGCCAGCTCTGCACCAGCCCTGGGTGTCTGAAGGTGTGGGAGAAGCATGGTCAGCTAAAAAAATAATCTCAAGGGACCAGATCTGCAGCCCAGTATCAACCAAAATAAGGCTCCTACTGCAGACTGGATCAAGCTATTAAATTCAGATTTTTAAAGGTCTTGAAAGCATCAGTGATGTACTTCCATCCCTATGTTTTTTGACTGAATGTGGATATTTGAGGACCACATATTCACTAGGACAAGGAGACAACTGGGCTAACCATCAGCTCTGCTATTTTACAACCTGCACAGTCCTAATTGTTCATCACCTCGATGCCAGCAGTCCAGCACACTGATCTGTGCATCTGCCTGTATTTTGGAAACACATCTAATATCTCTGTTTGCAAAACAGATTCCCATTCAGCTCGATTATAGTTCCACTACTCTCAGCTGACACATGAGGAGAGAAAATTCTCCACACAAACAAACCCCAGACTTTATGGTAAAACAGGTACCTGCTTTAGAGGACTGAAGAACCTATAAACAAGGACCAGTATATATTGCATTTCCCTGATTTCACCCGTTTGGAAAAGTTCTTGGGCACCATGGGTTGCTTTCCAAAAGAAGAAAAAAAAAAAGGAAAAGAAAATGAAATACAAATTAAAATCTGTTAATTTTCTACTTTCTGTAGGTTTGTTCATGTAATTCCCATGAACATTTGCCCCATCTATAATAATTTGTGTGGCATCCTTCCTATGAAGCTAGTGACATTTTTGTTGTCCATTTTACTATTTTTATTTTTCAGCTAAATTGTAGGAACTTCAAAGCAAACCTCATCATTTTAGGTCTACCAGATCCTACAGATTCCAAAAGACTTCCTAGTGGCAGACACAGGTTCATTTTGACTTAGATGATGTTTTCTGGGTTCTTAATTTTTTGGGGTTTGTTTCTTTGTTTTTAGTAAGAACTGGTTAATCTGGAACACTGGGTAAAACATCTTCTCAGGCCTGTTAGTGCAATAGCAAGCAAGAAGAAAGCAAAAAATATTTATTTTCTATATATACAACCGTATGACACTGATGACCCCAGGCTGCAGAGGTATTTGAGTGCCTTTAAAGATACCAAAGGTGTCAAAAATGACAGGAGTCCTACCTGCTGCCCAAACCCATCCCTGGAAAAGTTCAAGGCCAGGTTGGATGGGACTCTGAGCAACCTGGTCTAGTGGAAAGTGTCCCTATCCATGAAAAAGACAAGCTTTAAGGTCCCTTCCAACCCAAATCATTCCATGATTCCATGACACTCATCCTTTGTGGTTAATATCCCCCTGTGCAACCTGGAGCATATTTATTAACCCAGTCATCCTGGGAGAATATCATCATAAAAAGGTTCTTGGTCACAGATACTAAGCCAAATGCCAAATTATCCTCTTGCACTGCAAATTCCTCTGCATTTGAAACCAAGAGTAGAAATACTTCCTCATGTGGCTGGAGCACAACATGCCAACCTCATGCCTCCAAGAGCTCCAGATGAACAGGAATGCTGCCACTGTTTTTTTTCTGGGAGAAAGAGTGCTTTTAGTGAGTAGCTGTCACCTATTTTCAAAGATAAGGACCACATACAGAGGAAGAAAGAGAAGGGAATTCTTCAAAGAGTGTTAAGTTGACCTTCATGGGAGTTTGGCATGAGCTGACGCATTAAAAAACCTTTATATTAAAGTGCACATTTATTTTCAGTACCTCAGAACACATTAATAAGAACAAAAGGTCTTATCCAAGCCACAATATGTAGGTCCTTAAAAAATTCTGTATTTGTGGGGTAAAATAGATTTAAACCAGACTGGCCAACCAGCAAATTTGGACTGAGTGAATATAAAAGACATTACCAAGAGGAATCCAGAGCCAGCTCCAGATGAACAGGATGGAAACAAAGCCATCATTTCCCATTGTCTACAGCAAGGGATAAAATGCAACACCCATGAAAACTTCCAAGTGTCAACACCTTCTGAGGCACCTCTGCACATCCATGTGCTTTGGAAGTCTCACAGATATGACAAGCCTGACCTAGGATGACCCAGCTTGAAGAGAGGGGAAAAAATTTTTAAAAATAAAGATGTGCCTGTGAACTCTGCAATGGTGAAGGCCAACAGCTTGTGTGAGAAACACACTGTGGTGACTCTGATGTTTCCAATTACAAATGGAGCGAGCAGGGCTTGCTCTGCTGGTCAGCAGGGACTGGAACGAGCCTCTCACCACCACTCCTCTGGGCTCTGCCTTCGAGGAAGGGCTCGAGCCACTGCCCAGCCCACTGCCCAGCCTCAGCAACACTCAACACCCCCTTTCTTTTGGGGAGAATTTAAGGGATTTCTGCCAAACCAGCGGCTGAGCAAAGCAGTTGCTCCCCTTTGTCCCTGTCATCCCACTGGCTGGGTGAACACTAATATTTTCCCATTAATCCCAACTCTGTTCTGCTCATATAGAATCACAGAATGATAGAAAAGATTGGGTTTGAAGGAACCTTAGAAATCACCTAGCTGCAACTCCTGCACAGGGATGTCACCCACTAGATCAGGTTGCTCAGGGTCCCATCCGACCAATTCATCGCCCTCTACTCAAAAGGAAAATTTTGTGAGATGTAGGTGCTGTTTTAATCCATAAAATAGCAAGCAAAAATTCCTTATCTCAGCTTCTTGCCCCCAAACACCCCAAAACAGAAGTCCTGGCTCCTCCCCTTTGCACAGACACCCCAAACCATACCAAGAACTGGCAGAAAAATAAAACTGTAGCCAACGTAATGTAGCCAACAAAAGTGTATTATTTTTAACTCAGTAAAGACACACAGCATATGAAGCAAAAATAAAGCCAGCTAACCTAGTCAACATTAGGTCTCTTACATAACAATTCATCAAACTTCATCACTGAACTTCCTAAACATCTTCCTGAGTACCATGGCCAGGCAGTGCCACTGTAATTAAGCACGTTTTTGGGAGCAACTACCCCTGTGCAGGAGGCAGCAGAGCCCCTGGCCATAGCCCTGAGCCTGCCACCAGTAGCTTTTTGACCCAGTTCTGTCAATGTACCTATTGTAAATGCAAAATCCTTCGGATTTGAAGCAGCAGCCACCTGCACAAATAAGGCCGGGTTATAACTCTGTAACCCAATACAAGCACTGGAAGCTTAAAAAGTTTGTATTCCAAAAAGCACTTCTGACCTCTTCCTTAAAAGTTCACTAATCACTTTTAATTCATAATTTATTTCCTCTTAATATACTTGCTTTATGTAATGCTCCCCTTTCTCCCCCCCCCTTCCTCTCCTCCTTTCTTTTTTCTGGAAGTTCCCCAGGAGAAAATGGTATTACACAACTCCCTTGATTAACTGGAAATGAAGCTTTTCCCCCTCGGTAGTCGCGATTTGGTAGAGTTTCCAGGACATAAAGCACGGCCCAGAGTGCTGAAAGGCAGAGAGACGTGGGTGGAAGTGATCCAAAGGCCCTTAAAGTGATGGGGGTTGATCTTGGTGGTCCCCAGAGCAGAGCTCTGAAAGGCTTTGCCTGTTTATCAATGGGTTAAAAAAGTGTAGTATTACCATTCTTCTCGTTCCTCTGTATTTTGACTGCACAGAGTGGCATCCTAATGTGCATCAATACATGATATATCTGAGATTGTGCTGGTAATGTTAAAAAAAAAAAATAAAAACCATGCTCCTAATTAAAATAGCTTTGTATTATACGGAAAGGAGACTTTGCAGGAGAAGGAGGAGGTATGAAAACTGCTGCCTTGGCCATGCTGACACCTCCCTGCCCACAGAAGTTTTGATGGAAAGCAGCTGGGAATGGGGTATTCTGGGGGCAAGACATCACCTGCAGTGACAGAGGTGTCCACCCTGTGCTGAACACAAGGACTTACCTACCCTGCCCATATGCCCCTCCATGAGACCCTGTGAATTATTCGTGCCCCTAAAAGCCAAACAGAATTTTTTGGGACAGCATGGTTCCATGCTGCACACCATCTTGGACTCCTGGGTGCTTTTATCCCTCTAAGAAATTAAAATTCTGCAAATCCAGTACTTCGCCACCGTGTTCTGCAAGCACAGGGCCAGGCAGAGTGGGCACAGCCACCTTGTCACCCCAGCCCCTTTCCCATGCACCTGCCCATAACAGCTGCATTTTGCAGCCAGGTGACATCCCATAACCTTATTTCTTTAAGGGACAGGATGAACTGGGCCACATCTGAATGGCACAGGCAAGGGCCAAGGGCTCTATTCACACTGACTCGAAGGACACAACATGTACCATGCCTTTTAAAACCAAAAATGGACAACTCCCAGTTTCCATCTCCAGCCTCCTGCAACAATGCTGTGCCCTGCTGTCAAGGAACGTGTGAATAAATTGAGGAAAGAAGGTTAAAGAAGCCCAAGGGAATAGGAGTCCCTTTTTCTTTATTGCAGTTAATTTTGACAAAGGCTCTTCTGTTTCCTCTCCTCCCCCCTTTTTTTTATTTGGAAGGGCTTCGTGCCAAGCTGCATTATCCCTCTTCACCATGGTACTGCCATGAAACTCGCCTGGTATGTTTGCCTGAAAATCGCAGGTTTTCATGGAAATTGTTTTTATCTCAACAACTACTCCCTTTGTCACCTCAGACATAAAAAGAGGAGGAGAAGGGCTCAGGCTCAAATCCCATCCCAGCAACAAAACATCCATGAAAAAGCACCCCGACCTTCCAAACCCAGCCCCATGAAAACGTGCCCTCCCAACAGGGCAGAAACCCTCCAAAAACCCTTTTTACCACCTCACTCAGAACAGCAGTGAAACTGCAAACCCATGAGAGATGCTGCGCACAGCCTCAGTTCGAAACAACGAGGCTTGGGAACAAAAAGCATCCCATTGGTGGGAATGTTTTGAAGTATTTTTTAAGTGGAAATAGTTTCTTTTCTTGCAGCCCATCGTGGCAACCAGAGCCCTCTGGCTCCTGTCAGCAAAGCAGGAGCTCCTCAGGGGTGTCCTCTATTTCCAGCCTATTTACTGCTCTGTTGAGAAAGGAGCCTATAGATGCTCCAGTTCTCAGATTTGGGACTTTGGAGGGACTGGGTTATTCAACAAACCAACCCTTTCTAAACACTGTCAAAGGAGTGATTTGATGCCTTTCAGTGCTTACCATACAAAACGCTGAAAGACCAGCGGGCTTCAAAAGCCGCAGGAGCGGAGCTGGAGTTTGGCAGGAGTTCATTAGCTGCCTGTGTCCTTCTGTGTGTGGCTTGTAATTACATGCAGACCCAGTGCCAAATCCTCATCTACTGAGGGGTACCAATTAACGTGCTGCTGGATGATTCACAGGTAGCTAATGTCGAGATTTATACACCCGGCGTGCCAAATAGCCCATGCTTTTTTATTATTAATATTATTATTGTTATTACTTTAAGCTGGCCTTTTTTCCCTCTTCCCAAGTTATCATATAAAAACAAGGTTTTGGCAGTAAAATTGGGATTGTCCAGCCTGTTCCCAGGGCCACACACTGGTGGGCCTGGTCCTGCTGACACTGTGAACCACATCTGCAGGGAAATGCACATCTCTTGGAGCATGGGCCAAGGGCTTGCAAGTTAAACCACCTACTGTGTTTTCCCTTTGTAAAAAGCAGAGGTTTACTGCTCCAAGGAGAAAAATTATAAAATTGAGGCACCCTTTGCACTTGGCTTTCCTGCTGCTTGCACCCTCTTACTCCTACAGGTAGCAAAACAATAACAGCAGAAGCTTCAAGAGCTGCTGGGAGAGCTGAGGAAGCAGGTAACTAAAAGTGATAATTTACTTTTTGAAGGGGAAATGTACACAAAACTGCATCTCCTGTAGGAAAACATAACAGTTGTTAGTTTCTCTGACAAAAGATTAAAAAAAAACCCACAACAAAAAAGAGCCTTTCTTCTCTTACTTGAAATCTGCATCCCTTTGCCTCTCTCACTGGAGATCTGCATCCCTTTGCAGCCAGCTGGCTCCCCATGCAGCCCTTGGCAATTAAAACCTTGGGAAGTCAAACACAACAGCATGGAAGTGAGCCTTTTGTTTTCCTGTTTTGTCATTCCTGTCTTGTGTTTGATCCCAAGATTTCTCAGGCTAGAGGGAAACCATGGGCCCAGTGGAGCATCTTGGCACTGGCTGGGCAATGGTCTCCAAGCTCACTGGTTTGCCACTGCTGATGGCTTTCCCATGGGGAGCACGGCCTCATCTCCTTCTGCTTGACTTTCTCTTTTCCAAAAAACACTGCTCCTCAGCCCCGGGGAATAACAATTCCAGGAGGGCTGCAAGTACAATCCAACGCTCGCACCGCTTTATCCTTCTCTAATAAACCTTTCACTGCATTTGACACGATACAGGTCTTGTCCAGCCATGAAAGCTTTCCTGCTTATCAGGAGAATTTTTAATCAACCAACAGGGAAAACACGGCCTGACATTTTATTGCTTCCTTGTGCTTTGCTTTTAGATGTTTCGGTTTCTTCTCTTGCTAATCTCTTTAGCCAGGGATCAGTGGAAAGCCTCGAGTTTTCCAGGCCCAGCAGCTTCCCCTGGATCATTTGGAGTCAGGGCAGGCAGAGGAGCGTGGGGACAGTGGGGGGTTTATGGTGGGATGGAGAAGAAGGCA
Source organism: Motacilla alba alba (assembly GCF_015832195.1). Classification (NCBI taxonomy): domain Eukaryota; kingdom Metazoa; phylum Chordata; class Aves; order Passeriformes; family Motacillidae; genus Motacilla; species Motacilla alba. The sequence goes on along the minus strand of NC_052023.1, from coordinate 4,231,189 downwards.
CCAGGCTCTCGATTCACTGCAGGTTCTGGAACAGGGTTTTGTCCTGGCCACAATTACAAAACAACAAACAACGTCTGTGGGGAAGGGTCATAAGAAGTTCAGCTTTCCTCTATTAAAACCATCTGGTGCCTATAAAAAACCCCAACTGGTTGGTTGGGATGGTTGGTAGCACCTCCTCCCCACTTGGCTCTTCCCGGCACCTCACGGGAACGTGGTGGCACCAGAGGTGTCACAGTGAGGGACAGGGCTGCCACGGGAACAGGGGCCTGGCAGACATCCCCTCCGCTTTGCATCCCTCCTGCTGCAAAGAAGGTGCCCCAGCATCCACCTCGTTTCACTTCTTATCTGAGCCAGAACTTCTTTACGAGGTGCCTGTCCCCTCAGGAACGCCAGCTCCTGCCGGAGTGCCCTCAGTGAGCCCCTGAGAGGGCTGAGCTTTCTGAGCAAAATAAAACATCCCTGAGAGGCCTGCGTGGGACCCTGAAAAGGGTTTCTCCAGGTCACAGTCACCAACGGGTCCCCCTCCAGCATCAACAGCGAGAGCCATCGCCAAACCTGCAGGGGATGGGAACCTTTATTAAAAAAAAAAAAAAACCAATAACAAAAAACCTAAACCTCTCCGTTGTTTCCAACAGAAATAAAAGAAAGGAGGGGTGGAAAAAAAAAAAAAAAAGGAAAAGAAAGGAGAGGAGAGCTTAGAGCCAGTTCCCTAGCCTGTAACACAAAACCAGGCTGTGCTGGGAAACCTTACACCGCGCGGCATCCAGCTCATGTACTCCTGCTCCGCTCGCCGCCTCCCGGATGCTTCCCCAAGCCCAAACTGCCCTTGAGAGAAGCCAAGCCTCAGCCTCTGCTGAAAAGCCTCTTTGTTTGGATTCCCTTTCCAAATCAGCGTATCCTGAGATTGAACTCCCTTCCACCCCTCTGCAGGGCTTTTGAATGTTGGGATGCCTTTGGCAGCAGCCAGATCTGCCAGCAGGTCTGCGGTCCCATAGCGGCGCGCAGCCCGCCCAGCCGGGCACCCCCAGTACCAGGAACTTTCTCCACCATGAAGGAGAGAAAGGCAGGGAACGAGAAAAGTACTGCAGAATTACTTCAAAAGATCCTTTAATCATGGATTGTGAACAGAGGAGCTGAGTTCTCCTTAATTAAACAATAGCTTTAATCGGCCTTCAATAGCAGGCATTACTCAGATGGTGGTGAGGCCCTGGCACAGGTTGCCCAGGGAAGATGTGGCTGCCTTGTCTCTGGAGTGTTCAAGGCCAGGTTGGAAAGGGCTTGGAGCAACCTGGGATAGTGGGAGGTGCCCCTGTCCATGGCAGGGGGTGGGAACAAGATGAGTTTTAAGGTCCCTTCCCACCCAAACCATTCCATTGTGTGACATTTAGGCACACCAGTGAGCTGACCATTTTGTCTTTCTTAAACCAGTGTAACTGAAAGGAAACCAAACCAGACAAGGCATCAAAAAACCCAGGCATGAGGTCTGGACCATGCACACATCACCAAGAGGGTCTGACTCCAAGTACTGCTGTGAGCTTTCCATGCAGCCCCAAGGCCATCACTCACTGAGGCCTTCAAGACACACCTCACCTCCATCACTCACTGTACACAGAAATAAAATGCATTTTCTTGCAGTGCAAGCTCAGGGCACAACTCTGCTACATCCATACAGACAGGCAATGGGGGTCTCCTGTATCCCTTGGGACTGGCAAACCCCCAAAATCCCATGTTCCCACAAAAGGCAGGGATATGGGGCTTCCAGGACAGGATCTCTGCTCCAGCACTGATCCACTGAGAGCCTCAAACAGCACCAAGGTGGTAATTTCACCCCTCAGAGAAAACACAGCAGATCTTGCAGCAAGGGAGTGTTAATGAGAATATCAGCCTGACACTAAAGGGAAAACCCTCTTCTCCAAAACCAGCCTCAGGCCCAGGACTTAAAGCAATTTCACGGGGAAAGAAGATGTTTTTCACTTGCAGGCAGCTTTAATTTATCTCAGTGCTACATCTTTCCCTGTGAAAGCAAAACCCTGAGATTTCAGCAAGTGGATTTTCAGGCTGTGGACCCAATACCCACTTGTGGCAGAAAACTTCAGCAAGAGCAAAAGCAAAGTACCTGTTGTTATACCCACAATCCTGGTGTATCCCAAACACTATCCCACTTGTCTGTCAATTTCAAACATGCAGCATGCCTAGATTCTGCAGTGGCTCTGAGAGTTTTACACACTAGAAAACTTCTTTGTGCCCACGGTGATTTATCAAAACAGGTTTTCTCCAAAATGCTATCCGGCTTTTCCATGGGTTTTGCATTTGACAAAGATTCATACCAGCTCAGTCAGAAAAAAGAAATGCCACAAAACTTCTCCTTTAAGGAAAAAAAAACAAAACAAAACAACCAAACCACCCAACCCTCACAGCCCAGTGCTTTAGAAATGCTTCCACATGCTAATCAGCCTCCTATTCAGCTCCAGACTGAATAGGACTCCAACAATGACAAAGAAATACGCTGAACCTATCCCGCATTTCATCCCCTTCACTCAAAATGTTGCTGTTACCTTGGTTTTCAGCCGCTTTGTGGGAGCTGCAGCAGAATGACAGCTGCATGCTAAAGCTGCAGGGATGGTCAAGAAACCAAGAGGGCTGGATGAAAAAAAATCTGGCCCAGATTATGTGGTTAAAAAAAGGGATTATTTGTGGGGATAGTAACTGATGCTGCAAATTTTTATGAGTTAATTAAAAAAAAAAAAAAAAAAAAGAAAAAAAAGACCCTGAGTCCTCTACAAAAAGCACAGCCTCTTGTGGTCAGGCAGTAAAGGGAACTTTCTCTCAGCCTGGCAAGTATGAGTAGGATAAAAGCCCCTTCAAGCCCTTCCCTTTGAGATTCATCCGTTTTTGTAATGTATTATCAACTGGCAGATGCCTTAGTGCAGCTTTTTCTCCAGATCCTTAACCTGAAAAACTCCAGCTCTTATTCTGGGAAAGGACAAGCCAGCTCCCGCTGCAGTGGGGAATCCAAGGTTGTTTCCCTTTTCTGCAGAGCATGGAAGCAACAGAACAGAGGCACCTGGGTAAGTTTTCACAGGAATTCAGGTGGGAAGCTCCAGGACAGGTGCACACATGTCCTAAGGACACACTTCAGCCCAAGCTCTGGCAGTCACAGACTCCTCCACAGTCGCCAAGGATCTGATTTCAAGATGCTTTGGGAGGCCTGGCAGAAGCGCTGGAGTTCAGGAAGGAATCAGAGGTGCCCCAGCAGCTCTGAAAGCCCCACTGGGCACCTGGTGCCTCTGTACTGGAAACACTGCCTTCAAAGTGTGCCCTCGCCGGGCTCCAGCGCTGCCCACGCGCCGAGGTGATGCTGCTCCTTCTGCTCCCTGTCTCCCCAGATTAGAAACTCCCAGAGGCACAAACCTCCCGCGACGTGCCCGGGCAGGACCAAGGGCAGCACAGCCTGGCACAGGGATCCTCGGCCCAGCACTTGAATTCAGGGAGAAGCAGCTCCCCAAAAAGCAAGGGCCATCTGATCAGTGATCAAAGAGCCGCTCCAGAAACCTGCTAACACCAAACTGATTCACAGCTATCGACTTCAAAGGAGTTTTGCTGCCTGCCATCAGCTCACCAGCCATCCAAAATTACTCCCTGAGCATCACTCAGAACACAAATGCACCCAGTGGTTACTGACCAGACCTGCTTATCAGCATTTCACCACACTGTTTTCGACTTTCCCTTTGGAAACTAGCACTTTAAAGGGTGGTGGGCCTTGCAGAAAAGCCTTGGAAGCCCTCAAAATGTCTGGGATGTGGGACTGGTTGCCATGGCCGCTGTGCTGCTACAAAGACCAGAGCAAAGACCTCGCTGTCAGCTGGCTGGGAATGATAACCAGGCCTGGGCTGGCTGCTCCCTCCAGGCTTAAAGGAAAGCCCATCACACCACCCCAAAAAAACAGTCATAAATAACCTGCTGAGTGTCAAGGAGACAGGAAGCCCAGACCCCATTTGGCACATTGGCTTTCAAATTCAGTGGCTGGGCACTGGGAGGATGTGATGAGGCCTCAGCTTCATATTAATGCTCAATTAACAGAAATGTAATTAATATCTGCGTGCAGTGCCTGCATGGTCAAACACAGGGGTACTGCTGGCCGCCCAAAAATGGCAGTAATTTTTAATGATTTTACAGGTGAAAGCAGCTAATTTGTTCTTCTGTGCAGGGGTACTGCTGGCCACCCAGGGTACTGCTGGGGTACTGCTGGCCACCCAAAAATGGCAGTAATTTTTAATGATTTTACAGGTGAAAGCAGCTAATTTGTTCTTCTGTGCAGCACCAGACTGACACTGCTGGGAGGCAGAAGCTCTCTGAAGGAGTATTTCTTTCAGGAGGGATGGCTGCCCAGAACATCTCACCAGTAACTTTCACTTCTTCTCTTTAAAGCCCTGGAAGGAAGAACGATGCTGTTACTGGCTCCAGCAGCCAGAAAAGATGTTGAGGCTCCAAGAGGTGCAGTCTGACACCTGCAAGCTGCCAAAGCAGCGAAGGACAGCTCGGTCCCACAGCCACCTTCGGTGTTCAGGGCAAACTGTGGGTGAACCCAGCAATGCCAACTGCTCCAGCCTCAATTTGCAGTGTTTTCCAAGCATCACAGGCAATGCCCACTGTATCAGAAAACCTGGAGGCACCTCCCAAGCTCCTCAGTGCTATGACCAACACTCTTCCACATCTTTCTGTGGGGATGCCAAACTGTGGGAAAGCAGTAGAGAATTATGAGCACTCTCCATTGACTCAGTGTCACCACCAGTGTCAGAGCAGCTGCAGCTCCATCTGGGCTCTGAGTGGCAGCCCCAGCCTGGCCCTGAAGGAGGGCACCATGTGCTCAGAGAAGACAAGGTCGTGCATGGATGCAGCCTGTTCCAGGGCTGGAACAGAACACACAGCACAAAGAGCACAGGCATTTTCAGAGCATCACAAGCTCTGGAGTTAAATTACATGTTCTGCGTACAATTTGACTTGATGCAGAGTCTGTTTTCAACCCTCTGTCTCCAAAACATCCAGCACATATGAAAAACAAGCCCACTTACGTGACTGACCCCAAAGGATGGAGTTCCAAAGGAATTTCTGGTACTTCCAAACCTGCCATGACAAAGCTGATTTTCAAACTCATTCATGCATTCTCTTTGTAACAAATTTATGCTGAGGGCTTGCTTTCAAACTGTTTGCATCAAAATCCAAATGAAGACACTTCAAATTCCCTGTTTTTTGTGGTATTCTGCTTCCTCAGGTCGAACTGGAGGAGCAGCTTCTGCTGATCCCGATCCCACTGTTGCAACTGAGCCCTTGCGTGCAGCTAAGAGGCAAGAAGGGATTCTCCAATTTCCCAACAGCTGCTCCGACACATCCCTGGCCACAGACACCTGATCCACACGAAGGAACTTTCCACCTGCTCTAAAATTGTGGAGCAGGTAGTGCCCCTCCAAGGTGGATGTCATGGGGGAGAGTGAAACGGAGACGGGGTGGCTTTGAAAGGGATGCAAATGCCCTTCTGGGAAAGGGGCCCACTGATCCATGAGGAGATGTGACACACAGGGCACCCTCCTCCCAGCTTTTGGCAAAACCCACCCAGCTGAGGTGTCTGGAAAGGCAGATGGAAGGCTGGCCACAGGCTGGGCCTTCAGACACACTGGCAAGGGGGGAAGCACAGAAGAGCGCTCAGAAAACTGGCTTCAGACTTTTATAATTACAGGATAAGTGCTGGATTACTTTAATTCACCTCTTTCATTGAGGTTTTATCATTCTCATTGCTGAGCCTTTTTGTTTGTTTGAAATATGAAATCTGACCTATCGGAAGAGCTGAACAAGGCCCTAAGACACAACAAAAAGGAAAAAAATGTAAAAATAAATAAATGTATATATATGTATGCTAGCACTCATATAAAACCCCAGCTGGCAGGGGGGAAAGCCACATCCTGGGAGGGGGTTTCCCTACTTCCTTCCCCCACTGGGACACAGCCCCTTGGGATACCAGGGAAGCTGCTGTTCCCAGCTCTGGCTGTGTGAATGCTGGGATAGGAGGGTTTGAAGGCTGCTGCCTTTCCCCACGCTGCCTTCAACAGGCAGGCCCTTGTTCCAGGCACAGGCAGGCCGGGAGACCACAACGGTCCCTTCTGGATTACTATGGATGAAGTGGGAGCATTGTATGAAGGGAACGGGGAGGATGGAGCCTGCTCCGCCACAGCAGAGCTGGGCCTTTGCCTCCCCCTCTTTGAAGGCATTTCAGGCAGAGATGGGGCCACACAAACACCCTGCCTATCTCAGATGCTGAAGAGGGGCCCTGGTTTGCCAGAGGTTCGCCAGCTGTGGTATGCAAACCATTTTTGGGTGGTACACGGAGCACACGCATCTGGAGAGACACCACCAGCCTGTATCCAGACAAACAGAGCCAGACCAAAGCAGCCTAGGAAAGGCATGCATATTAAATTGAGATTTAAAGGGTATAAAAATAATCCGTTTGATCTGGGAGTGATGTTTATATTATTTTCTGTGCTCACTACAAACAGACAATTAAAAAAATGTCATCTGCTGTAATTGTGATTCCCATCTCCTGCCTGTCTCAGCAGCAGGTACACAGGATTCAAAGCACTCCTGGCCATGAAGCAGTTGCACGTAATTCTGCTTTTCCTGGAGACACATCTTCAGGCTGGCCAAGTTCCACCAACTCAGGAAAGCCAACAGATTTATACCCCTGAGGACTCGGTCTGCCATAGGTACAGCTTTCCTTGCTCTGCAATTAACACCTCAAGTATAATTGTCACTAATAATCTCTTTTTGATAGGTCGGTTGTCTTTTTTTGTTTGTTTGTTTGTTTGTTTTCACAAAGCAAATGCAGAAAATGTGGATTTCAAACACCTCCAAAATATTTCTCTCGCCTTTACTTCCAGTCATCTTTGGCTCCTTTGGCCTTTCAAGGGAGGCACAACAGATGGGTATCACACTTTAGGTGCTGACTGTTGGTTCAATAAGAAGCTTTTCCAGGCTCAAAAAAAAACAACTCCTTTACTCCCAAGTTCTGGCAGAGCCCAACAACCTCATGCCAAGGTGCCACTTCTGCCAACTTGCCTTTGCCAGAGCAGCTCCAGAGCAGCCATCCCTGGCCAGGAGCTCGCTGCCACCAGGAGATCCTACAGGTTGTGCAGAGATACATAAACATTAACGACCAAACCCCACCTAGGGATGCTCAAAACACGATGACGACTCTCCACCCACACAGCTTCTCCCGTGTGGTGTGGGCTCGGTCCTCCCCGACACGGAGGAGACACAGCGTGGAGAAGGCATCATCGAGGGGTGGGACTGTCCAGCTGGTTTGGTACAGTCAGGTCTTGCTGTCCCTTGCTGGAAACAAGAAATGGTTGGCTCAGTGTCTTCTTCAGGTGCACAGAAAGATGTCACCCATGCGACAAGTGAGGGCTGCGCAGCGGGGCAGTCCTAAAAATAAAAACAACAGCCCCAACCCAAACAAAGTGAAGTTGCTTAGCTCAACACATCCAGCTTTACACCATCCAAATAGCTCTAACCTCACCCCTCATCTCCAATTCCTCCCACTCCTTACACTTAAATGACAATCCCAGGCCTGTTTGCACCAATTTTTGTGATGAAGCGACAGGGCCCCTGGCAGAGCTCAAATCCTTTTTTGCTTCTGAGAGCTGGAGAACTACACAATTTTCTACACAGAAGAGGGAAGTCAAGAGTAATCTAAACTGTTAGCCCAAATTATAAGATTATATACCCACTTACATAAACATGTCAAGGTCCAGCTAACATAAATATTTACTTTCAAAGTTCATTTTAGCATCAAGCTCGCTACAGGAGATGCCAAATTTGTGAGAAAGCTGCAGAGATATTAAGGTTGTAAGAGATCTATCCATCTGTTGCTTCAAAAAACCTTCCCAAGGCTGTAAAACTTGTGTTGCACAGATTAACTGGGATTGACAGAAGAGAGAAAATTAAATTAGAGGCAGAAAAGAAAAAGGGCAGTAAATTATGTGCAGTTTACATCCCACCAGCCTGAAACATATGCTCCCATAAAGCCAATTTCCACAAGCCTCAGAAGCAGGTATGCCAGATGAAATCCTTCTATTTTATGGCACAAGCAGGACTTTTTGGAAGCTGTTTTACCTGCACAAGCTGCACAAATACAAGCTACTGAAGACCCTCATCTGCCCTATCACCCTTGCTGACACAGCCTTCCCCTCTTCCGAGATTAAACGCTTGACTTAGCACCCGTCAGCAGAGCACAGGTGGCTGCTCAGAGCTTGCTGAACACCAGGAGCCCCTGCCAAGGGAAAACAGCAGGTCTGAGAGGAGTAAATTTAACCCTAGATGCTACATCTGTGGGGCCAGGCTTCAAAACATCCCACCTCAAGGGTCAGGGCAGGAAGCTTTTCCCCACCTGGCCACGTCTCCTGCATCAGGAGGAGGTTTGGTGGCTGTTGCAGGATAGCAAAACCCCAGGGCACCTGGAAAAGCTGCCCCCTGAGATCTGCCCCAGCCAGGGTCACCCCAGTTCCCCCAAATAACACCCCAAGCTCCAGGTAGGAGGTGCAGGAAACTCCTGGCAGAGGGATGGGCTGAGGATGATCAGATGAAGGCAGAGTGAGGTCCACCCATCACGCCTCTCGTTTTGCTGCTCAGACTGTTCCTCACTGCTCTACAAAGTGAAGACACCAACCAGCTCAGCAGGGGGAACTTCAGACCTGCCCAGACCTCCTCCATCACATTTTCAGATGTTCTGCAGTGATCAGGAGGCAGGGAAAGGGCAGCAGGGACTCTTCCACACCACCAAACTTGCCTGTGGCCCTAACAATTTCAGGAAGCATCTTCCAATCCTCTAAACAGAGCCCTCCCAAGAGGAGGAAGCAGATGGAGAAAGTTATTTTTCCCCCCTTGCATGACCTGCTTTAATAAATGCACACTCAGTTCTTTTCTGCCTTTTTCTACTGAGTTAAGCACGGGCACGGAATTTCTGGGAAGTTCACAGCGTCGGCGATCAAACCTCTTGTTCATGCAAGAGCCCAGGGATTTATGAGTGCCAAGTGCACTCATTAGAGGAGTGGGCTGGTCATTCAGGAACATCCAGCTCCCTGCCAACTCAACTCAAGTTGGAAATGCAGGAAAAACGGAGGGTTTGGCACAGTGGATCTTCATCCAACCCACTCCACCAGCCACTGGCTCCGTGACCCTGCTCCCCAAGAAAAAAAAGATACAAATCTTCCTCTTATGCATTTGCTATCAAGATAACCATTGTACTGCTTAAGGATGAAAGACAAAAGTGGATCTTTCTAACTACTCTCACCAAATTAAAGCTGAAGGAAGCTCCTGATAGCTCAGCTTTACTAATTCAGACTTTCTTAGATGTTTATAGTAATTGTCTTCTGGGTAATTTGTTTAAATTTGTGTGTAAACAAAGGGTTTGTACACATCTACAGCCTCACACAGAGTGTGTCATTTCTGAAAAACATTCCAGCCATAGTTCCCTCTTTTCATTTTCCCCTCAGAGAAAACCAGTTCAAGGCCGAATTATGGCATTACCTGCAGCAGGAGCCAGTGCAGCGTCACAGGCCTCTGCAAATCAAATGGCCAGTTTTAATATTTCCTAAAGTGGTCCTCAAATGAGAAAAAGCCTTCTGTTTCCCTGCTTCTCTGAATGTCTTTGGGCAGCTGCTCAAGAGGCGTAACTCAGTTTGACTGCACTGGAAGCCACTGGCCATGTGCCCACATGCACCAGCATTAGATCTCTGCTGGTCCCTCCACCTCAGAAGAAGTCATTTCAGCCAATTCTGCTCCTTATTATCTTATATAGGAATTTCTTTTTCCCACTGTATTTATAAATATCCATCAACTTGTACCTGTCTACCTTTCTCTTAAAGGAAGGATTCCTCTAGGGCACCTTTTTTCCACTTTCCAAGTGTTTTTTCTGGTGATTTTTTAAACAAGAAAATGGGAACCAAGTACTTGGAAACTATAAGCTCATAGTCTTCTCTAGCAAAAGGCAGAGGGAAGAGCAAGCCAAGCCTTTCATGAGTAGGGCAGCTTTGACAGCAGCTCATGCCCAGTCATCCACTGGCAGTCATACTCCTGGTCCTAGTCCGGGTGTATTTGCAAAGCCCATCCGCAAACACACATCATGAGCTATCCATCCCCAAACACACATCATGGGTTCTCCATCCCATAATCAGCTTCCTCACCATGTCCCACCCATGCCCTTCACCTGCCAGTGATCAGTCAGATCTAAACTTTCTGCTGCATTCATGCTCTTGCACTTAAATGCTCCTCACTCTTAAAGAAAACCCAACAACAAAACAACAACGAAGAACTCCAACAAAAAACCCTAAACCAGCCAACTCTGGTGTTTACTTCCCGATTTCCACCTGTAGCAACCTGAAACAAAGCAACAATCACAGTTTTTTCTGTATCACATTATTCGCTGCCAACAATACTTTCCAGTGATGCTTGATAAGTCCTGTTTACCCAAACTAACGCAAGTAGTATAACACATGTCAACCAACTGCTTTTTCATTCAGGACCCTTAGCCCAGAGAAGGGGAAGCAAAACCCTTTTCTCATTCAAATAGCACCTACTCATGCCAGGAACGCCTCAAGTTAAGAAAACTTGGGTAAATAAAAGTTTAAAAGTTCTGACTTCTAGGAGCTGTTTTACTAGGAATTCGACTTTCTGCTGAAATAAGTGAGGTAAGTCCAGCTAGTTATGTTCCTGCTTATATTAGTTTCATATATGGGATACCAAGTATTTTTATTTTTTCCAGATCCGAGAAGATGAAGCCTTCTGCACTGGCCCCTATTCTTGTGGGAATATAAAGAGAAAACCATGCCTCCCCTCCTAATGTATCAGTGCCCCCTAATATACACCAGATGATCAATAAACTGCATAAAAATTAAATCAAACTGACAGTCTTTAAAAAATGGGCTCTAAGCAGAAACAATTGTTTTAAAGACTGTGGTGTCTGGAGTATTAAACTCACGTGCTGTTGTGTTATTAATCTCTTTGTTGGAAGCCGGTTGATTTCCCCTGCCTGTGTCTGTCAATTAAATATTCAGCATCTCAGCCACAATGGAAGGGTTGATGTTTTGGAATTTGCAAAAAAGTTTTTTTTGAGACGCGCTGTTGACAGTTCCCTTCCATGCCACAGCATCTCCTAACAGCCATCGCATCCCCAAAAAAACCGAGCAGGCAGGCAAACCCAAACCTCTGCCAGGGGCTGCGAGAGCGCTCCGCAAAGAGTTTCGCGAGTTGGGAGAAAGAGAGGAGCGCTGCTAAAGCCGCCAGCAGAGCGACACGGCAACCGGAGCGGCCAGAGTTTTCCATGATCAACCAAAACACGAGCCGGGCTGACCGTAGAGCGCTGCCTCCACCTGGAGCCGGCCCCGGCGCCGCCGAGGTGCCGCCGAGCCAGCGCCGGGAGCGGGGCCCGCGCCGGGGGCAGCCCCGGGGCGCATCCCCGAGCCCACAGTGCCCCCTGGGCCGCTCCCCAGCGCCGGCAGCGGGGCACGAACAGCAGCAACCACCCATCAGGAGGGCACCGGGGAGCGGGGCTGCCGGGCCCGGCTCTCCCCGCGGGCACCCCCGGCCGCCCCCCGCGCTCCCCAGCCCGGCGCGGCCGCTCCCCGGCTCCCCCGCTCGCCGCCCGGCCCGGCTCTCCCGGCGGCCCCGCTGCGCTTTTGTTCGGGGAAGCGGCGCGGCCGGGGCACGGCCGAGCTCTGCCCGCCCGCCGCCGAACTTTCCCAAAAGTTTTTCCCGGGGAGCGGAGGGGGTGCGGGAGCGGGGAGAGGGGCGCGGAGCCCGCGGTGCTCACCCATGACGAGGCAGAGGCAGTCGAGGCAGATGAGCAGGGCTTTCTTGCTGCTGCTCTTGGCCGGGTTGTTGTTGAGCGCCGGGCTGCCCCCATTCTTGCTCTCCGGCGGGATCGCCTTGTCGTACTTGTAGCTCTGCATTATCGGGGGCGAGCGCCCGGGACGAGCCGTGCCGAGCCGAGCCGGGCCGTGCCGTGCCGGGCCGCAGGGAGCCGCTCGGAGCCGAGCCGAGCCGAGCCGCGCCGCCGCCGGGCTCGCACGCCGTGCGCCGGGGAGGTGCTGCCCGCGCCGCCGGAGCCGCTCCCGGCCTCTCCGGTGGGGCACGGGAGGCGAGAGAGGCAGGCGGGTCTTCCCAAGGAGAGAGGAGGGGAAAAAAAAAAAATCAAAGTAGCAAAACACAAAACCAAAACAAGCCCAAAAAAAACCCCCCAATCGCTAGGAAAGCAGCGAAGGGGCAGCGAGTGAGAAGTTTGCGGGTTGTTCCAAAGGCGGTGGAAAAGTCCTGGAGGAAAAGCCGGGGGGAAGGATTTAAAAAAAAAGCGTGTATATATATATATATTTATATATATATATATATGAGTATGTGTGTGTTTTTATGTATGTATGAAGGTCTCAGTCCGGGAGAAGGTGCGGGGCGATGCTGCCCCGGGGGCAGGTGGGCTCCGCGCTGGGCTCCGCTGCGCTGCGCTGGGGGCTCCCGCCGCGCCCGCCCCGGCCGCTCTGGGAGCCACCGGCTCGGTTCTGCACTTTTATTTCGAGAGGCGCTTTCCACCCCTCAGGAAAAAAAAAAAAAAAAAAAAAAAAAAAAAAAAAAAAAAAAAAGGAGAAGAAGAAGAGGGGGAAGAAAAAAAAAAAAATCAGTCACTTCGCTTCGGATGGGATATCCAAGTAAGCACAGCCCCTTTCCTGCATCTGACATTTTACATAGATAATTAACTCCACATTTTTTTCCTGAGGGAAGTTAAAAAAAAAAAAAAAAGTTAGGAGCTAAGTTTTCTCTCGCAGACCAGAAGGAGGGTGCCTCTAGCGTTCGTTCGTACAGGAGTGCAGGGGGGAAAGGAAAACAACCAGCCGATCCAAGGCTGGAGGACTCCCGAAAGCTGGGAACGGTGCAAGGGGCAGAAAACTAACAACAAATAACTTTATAAACATTTTTCTCATGTTTTTTTCCTCCCTGCCGTCCATCTCTGCTCCGTGTGCTGAGGCAGCGGAGGGGACGTGATGTGTGTGGTACCCACAGACCCTGGCAGAGCCCAGCGGGGTGACCCTGGGCTGAATTTTGGCTGTGCCACCCTGCCAGGTGCCACCAACGAACCGTGGCAGCTTTGCCCTCCCGCAGCAGCAACACCACCTTCATCAAATGAGCGGAACGAGAGAGTTGGGTGAGGGATTGTTGTGTTGGTTAATCGCTTGTTTGGTCTAATTAAAAATCATCAAGGAAGTAAAGGAAAGGTTTCCCAGGAGCCCGAGCTGGCAGGAGGGCGATGCTGTGCTCTGAGCAGGGGTGCAGGAGGTGGGGAGAGAGCTGCTACCCCAGGGAACTGCTCAGGATGGTGTTTAACCACTTCTCCTCTTCGTTTTGGGTCATGCATTTGACCTCAGCCTCTCACCTGTGTGCTGGCACATATCCTGCTTCATCCCTGGTGTTTCCCGGGCAGGGAGAGCCCCCAGCAAGGCCACCCTTCCCTGCTGCTCCTCCCGGAGCTGCAGACTTCAGCCCAAGCCTGGGCAGGGGCAGGTTTTCCAGGAATCTGTTCAGACACATGCATGGGCATACATACTGAGGCCAGCCTGGGAGGGAGGAAGAAAGTGAAGCGGCTGTTTTCAAATTTTACTTTTATGTGTGTGGCGTAAAAAGAAAGGGGAAAACAGACCTTGGACGTTTCCCCAGTTCTTTCATTAAGCCTCAGTGATGTGAAATCAGGTGCCACCTCCCACCTTGCTGTTGAGGGGACTCTCTTGCCCATTATCACCCCATGGCACTGAATACAAAAGCATCACTTTTGGCCAAAAATGGTGCCAATCACCCACCCAGCTGGCTGCAAAGGACACATGTCAAGGTCTTCCCATCTTTCCCCTGAGCGTGGCAGAGGTGTGGGTGCCTAATTTAGGCTCCTTGGATGCCTGGAGCAAGTGGAAAGAATCTTCACGTGGGAATTCTCCCCCAACTGTGGGCACACTGCCCAGCCCAGCTCATGTCCACTGTGGGGCCAAGCATCCACCTTCCCCTCACCCTTCAGAGCCTGGCCCTGCCTAGAGGAGCCCACAGATTCCAGCAGCTGGCTCCATCCTCCCCACATCCCCAAATCTGCTGATTCCCTGGATTAAATTCCATTTTGCGTTCAAAGCAAGGAGAAAAAAAACCCAAACAAAAATTGTGACTTATCATTGTAACAGCAAATAAAAATAATAATAACAAAAAAAGGCTTTCTTGTACTTTCAGGGAAATTGAAATAATGGTTTTGTATTTGCATTTACAAGACCCCTCAGGCTATTTATGTTTGCATTTTCATAACAAAAAGATTGTGCTGTTAATTGATGCAAGCCAGGACACACAAATCTGAATCTTGGACAATTTCTTACGGGAGCAGCAGCCACCACAACTGCCCAGTTCACATCTGACAATGGGTAAGTCAGCAGTGCCAAAATGCAGCTTCTGTGCCTTTCTCAATAATATGCAAGAGATTCATTGGTAATAATTGTTTATTCATAAATGGAATTATCAAATACGCCATGCAACAGTACCCTTCAAGGCCTCAGCTTTTCCTTTCAGTCAGACTTGAAATTCTCACTGTGGACTGAGGTTTTGCTTTATATAAATTATTTGAACTAACTGAGTTTGTATTACTAGTGGTTTTTTCTCAGCATTTTTGAAGAAGGACTGATTTTCACTACCTTCCCACCCCAGCTGGACCAAACTTCTGGTAAAAAAAGGATACGCTGATATAATTTCTGGGAAGATCAAAAATTGTTGTACCACTGCTTCTTTCCCAGATTTATTTCATAACCAATTTGAAAAGAGGAATTGAGTTTTATTCATTCAGTCTTGTCATTTCAAGAGAATCATCTCTTTAAGGCTATTCCTGGAATGGGTGAAAGGGCATGAACTTGTTGCTGCCCCTTTTATCTTTGTATCAGTGGGACAGGACTATGTGGAAATCTGTTCATGACGTGTCAAGAACTTAAAAACTGAGAGGAGGTTTGTACCTTAGTCACTCATCATGGCCAGTAAAAGGGTATCTGCCCAAAAAACCCACCCCTGACCAAACCAAAAAACAACAGTAAAAATGTTCTTGTATTTCCTTTTTTTCTTTCTTCTCCGTAGAAGAGGGTGCTCAAGTGGGACAGTAAGGTCTAGTTTGAGGCAAGAGGAGCCCAGACCTGTTGCTTTAGAGGTTGTGAGAGCTTGTGTTTCCACCAGGTGCACAGGGTTGGTGTGGGGAGAGAGAAGGGAAGGGAGAAGGCTCCAGATTCTGCTCTGAGGCTCATGGAAGTAGTTTATCCCACACATTACTTAACGTAAAAGAGCTACTTGTTGGAGCAGGGAGCGAACCTGTAGCCTGTCCTTGTGCTCCTGCTTACCCTATCCCGCTCCCCTTGGCCCAGCACAGCTTTAAGGTGTCCCTGCAATGTGTTCCATCAGTGCAGCACTAGCTCTGGGGTGCAGAGGCAGCTGGGCAGCAGCACTGCCCTTGGCCAGCACTGTCCCTGTGCTCCTGGGGCTGCTCCTTGGCAGGCCCTGGTGCTCCTGGCTGCTCCACTTACAAGTGTAGAGTATCCCAGAGTCCAGGAATGGTTTGGGTTGGAGGGAACAATAAATATCATCTCATTCCCCATGGGCAGGGACACCTTCCACCATCCCAGGTTGCTCCAAACCCCGTCCAACCTGGCCTTGAGCATTTCCAGGGATGGGGCAGCCACAGCTTCTCTGGGCAACCTGTGCCAGGGCCTCCCCACCCTCACAGGGAAGAATTTCTTCCTCATACCTAATGTGCCCTCTGTCACTTCAAAGCCATTCCACCTTCTATCACTCCATGTCCTTGTCCAAAGTCCCTCTCCACTTCTCTTGGATCCCCTTTAGGTACTGGAAGTGGTTCCAAGGTTTTCCTGGAGCCTTCTCTTCTCCCGGTTGCAACTCTTCTGCTCTTCCTGATGTGCTGCAAACACAGATGCTGTTGCAGAGCAGTTGGTGCCTGCAGTGTGCCCTTTGGGATGCTCATTTTGATGCCCTGCCCAGTGCCATGCCACCCCTTCCCCCTCAGACCGACATCCAGCTCTTCCTTGGGAACCCACTTTGCTTTTCTGTCACAGGAAGGATTTTGGCAGCAACTCTTCTGGAGAGGGGACACACAGTGTGGGAGGACCAGGCCCTGCCTATTGTATTTCTTGGAGCTGCTAATGACCATGGCTACAGCAATCCTAAAATAAGAAAGTGAGCTGATTGTTATCCGTTATCTGAGATTGTTCCCCACCGAAGGGGGAAATCGGAGCACAGTTACGTGCTGCACATCAGGTGGCCTGGACTGGAGTCACGAGGCCGAAATACCAGTAAACTTCTGAAAAGTCCAAAGCTCAACCACCACTACCCTGTTCAGGGGTATTTTTAGCATCACCAGCTGCTGCTGCTGGAGAAAACACCCTCAGAGGGGCTGCGAGTGGGGGCATTGCCCTGCCCAACCCATGGCAGGAAGAGGTTGAGGGCAGGACACCTGCTGTGTCCCCTTGCCCGTGTCCCCATGCTGGACACCATCCCTGGCGCCAGGTTGTCCAACCTGCACAGTCAACATTGCCTTGTTAAATTTTTACAAAGGCTGGAGTTAGACCTGTCATTGCAGAGAAAGGCAAATAAAAGTGAAATCCAAAGGGGGCCCAGTTCTGCCCTTCCCAGTGCAGCTGGGAAGGATCAAGCCTCATAAACCTCCAGGTCATTAAAAAGAATTAGCTGATAAATGTCATCCTGATGCAGCATTTGGTGCTGTCCAGGAAGTTGGGGATCCAGGCTGATGCAGGCCAGGAGGGTCAGCCTTCAGGCACGTGCCTCAGTGACCCGAGTGGTGGGACGTTCTGTGGTCAGGGACCCGTTCCTGGCATCACAAATCACTCAGGGTCAGCAACATTCAATTTGCCAACAACTTAAAGTCCAGTCTGTTTTGAAACCACCATCTGTATTCCTGCCAAGTTTCACAACCCTGATGTTTCTCCCTAATTTAATTTAGTTCCCCTAAATCTTGCTGGCTCTTGACATGATTGGAGGATTTCAATTCACGTTATTAAAAAAAAATGAAAAAAAAAGGAAATAAATTTCAAATTACATGATCACAGCAAACAGCTTGAAAATGTGAGCTCAAAATCTCATCTGAAAGATCAAAACACAGAAGCTGTAATAAAGGACGTTATTTGATTTAAGATTTTCTAAATACCAAATCTCGTGATTTGAAGGAGCCTGATTTATAATTTGGGGACACTGGGGATTGGTAACACCTTGTGTACAGTCACAGTTGTGTCTGCCATCCCTGTCCTCAAAAAAGAGAATAACAGCACCATCTACTGCCATTCCTCAGCATTCGCTTGGGAATGCCAAACTCCAGCTCCATCAAAGCACCTCTGCAGGTCATGGCCCGGTATTGACAGAGAAACCAGCAAACTCGGAGTGCAAAAATCAAAAACCAGCAGTCTAAATTACTACTGATGCACGCTAATTATTAAAAACTTCAGGCCTCAATAATACACCTTGCCCCCAAAACTGGTGGCACTGAAAAAAGCTTTTCAACAGACTAGTATTTTCATATATTTCCCCCAAATCCCTTCATGTGTTTATTAGCGTAGCCTTGAAGGGCTGGCTGTGGAGTTCCCAATTTCTGCCGTGGGCAGGCGTTTCCACCGTCAACAACAGCTCGTGAAAGACGAGGAACATCCCCCTGGTTTCCATCCTGGTGAAATCGGGGTCTGTGCTCGGGGCTGGCCAGCTCCCAGGAGTTTGTTTGAAAGGCAGGAATGTGCCGTGGTTTAATTACGCTGCTAGGCCGGGGCCTAAATGAAAGCCCCGTTATAAAGAGCGGTCTCAGAGGAGAGGTCCAGCTCGGGTTTTTCTCCCCGAATTGATTACTGGTTAACTCGGGGTAGTTAACACGTTTGTAATGTCTGGTCCAGGCACTTCCCAGGTATTTGTTGCAGGATACAAACATTTGTGGTTTGTAAAGTAAACAGGTCCGCCGACATTTTTTCGGCTTGGATTTATTTCTGGTGGCAAACTGTCTCAATGACCTGGTTGAAAATGCTCCGCATGCAAGTGAAAAGTGAAAGAAAAATTAATATCTTTTTCCACGTCTAGACCGAGCCATTTTTATGGGCCACCCCACAGCTTTTGGCATCACCTTCAAAGCGTGAAGCCCTGATGATGAACACGGGTGCTGGTGGGGCAGGTGTGTGGTGGCCACCGTGGGGCAGCAGGAAAAGGGATGCTGAACGTGAGGTTGTGCCTTCCCAAGAATCAAGATTCTGCTTTGATGGGATGCTACTGGAGGGATCTGAGTGTCTAACTGGGAGAGTCTTTTGAAAGACATCACAAGCAAAAAAAAAAGAAAAAAAAAAAAAAGTGGAGCAAGATTGGGGCTCATCAAGAGATGAAGCAGCACTAGAAAAAAGTGAAGTGCGTAACCCCACATGTGGGGACCCTCTGTCCATCCTGTCTTGCACAATTATGTAACAAAAAATGGAGTTTCACCGGGGCAGAGCTCCAGCATCACTCCTCATGTGAGCAGCAAGGGCCAGGCCAGGTATTTGTATACAATGCACGAGTCCCTGGGCTTATCTGCTCCCAAGCCTCTCTATCTTGATAAGTCATTGTCCACCAGCCTCAAGAATTTCAATGTGTTTGCCAGGGCCAGGCTGGACTCTCCCCAAATATTTGCTCCAGCACACAGACTGGGTTTGCTGTGACCTGGTCGTCCCTCTGTGCCACGCAGTGCCAGGGGGATGTAAGGGAGATGCACAGCCCAGTTCTGCCATGCAGGAACTTCCCTGCCTCTGCACCTGAACAGGGAGAAAAGAGGTTTCTCAGGCACAGCCCTGCAGTGCTGTGGCTGAGCAAGGTTGTGTCACAAAATTTAATGGTCCCACAGCAGCAGCCTCTTGAGCAGAAGGGGAAGGCAGGACTTCAGTGGGCTCTGAGTTCTGCACCAAGCCTTCAAGTGGCACAGCATACCCACAAAATCTCACCAGCAGCCTTCAAAGCCTGCTCTTTGCTCCCATTTATCTTATCTAGTGCTCCACTGAAGCATGGATTTACATAATACACACCTAATATATTAATGTTGCTATTCATCGAGAGGACCTCGACACTGTTTTCTTTGAAAGTCTTGTCAGAAACGCTCAGGCTCCTTAAAGCAAGAGGTTTTTATAGCTCTGAAAAGGATTTGCTCCCCCATTTGTATTCAGAATCCTTTCACAGAGGCTGTTTGCTTCTCTGATAAGAGACAGGCCCAAAAACTCAGGAGTGGTAGGATCCACAGTTTGGGTTAGTAGTGAATTACAAAACTACAGCACTCAAATTACTGACTCAGCATGAACCACTTCTTTCACACCCCCTTTCTAGCTGCAATTCTTTCCCCAAAAAATTATCTTGCAACACAGCCTTTTAATAGTCAAGCCTTGTCACACTTGTCACAGACATTTCCAGTTTAAAAAACTTTTCCATTTTCTCTCTAAGTGCATGAACTTCCCTTCTTGCTTCAGTTTTCTCTGCCAGTTTAATTTTGCTTGGGACACTGGACTTTCAAAGGCTGAATAAATGTCTGTAAAGAAGAAAAAAATTCTGTTCAAGTTATGATATTGACCTTACTGCAGCTCAAATGATTTTACAAATGCACAAAAAGTTGCCTTACAGACCACAGCATCAAACCACTAGAAGGAGGCTATTTTCCCTGTGAAGCCAAGCAGATTTCCTGGGATATGTATCCATCTTATCTTTTCCTTTATTTTGAACAGGATGAAGAAATACTTGCTTTTACATGATTTTTTTGGGCATAAATTATTCTTCTACCCAAAGCTGGACTAAGGAAAGTGAGAAGCACATTGCTCACTCTATTTTAAATAGTGACAGTGATCAAACCTTGGAACACATTTTTGAGTATTCGGTTAGTGGTTGATCTTTCTACCTTCATGTCTTGCTTTGTGGTGCAGCTGAACACAAAGGATCTGGCTCAGTACAGGTGGAGATGAAATTAGGTGGCTTCAGCTATCCAGAGACTCAGACTAGGGCATTAATGGTCTCTTCTGATCTTCAAAATCTGCAAATTTGCTCTGAATCAGGGATTATGAAATAGCAAAGAATAAATCCCTTTAAAATTGGCAGTAAATGTCAGGGACTACACTTTAAACACACAAAGACACAGGTTCACTGACAGTCATTGCCCAACAGCTCACAAATAACTCCTGTGCTCCACCACAGCCCCTTTATCTCCTTTATCAGAATTGCCAACATCAAACACTGAATGTCAAAATCCTCCTGTTTCCAAACCACGGGACTATTTTGAAACACTGGGATTCAAAAATGAAAGAAAAAGACACCTCCCCCTCCTCAAAATGAGGCATTTTGGGTTCTCATTTTACCCGTCCTCATCTGCCCACCTTTTCCCAGGCACACTCCCACCTTTGCACCCTCCTGCCTTCAGCAAATCCTCGGGCCATCAGCTGTTGGGAAAGTGGGGCAAAATGCTTTTGGGGTGATAAACCCAAGTGCAAAGGCACAAATCACACAAGTCTGAGAAGGCACTGCTTTCATTTGGCTTTGTTTTCTCAGGGACTGCCAGCCTGGGTGGCTCTGTGACTGCCTGTGCTTCTGTGGGCACCTCACAAGCAGCCCAAAAAATACTGCTAGGTCATGATGGGCATTAAGGAACCTGGCCCTGATTTTACTCTTTTCTACTGTACTTGAATGAAAAGCATCTAATAACGGCTCCCAAAGAGAAAACATGAATCACAGAATGGGTTGGGTTGGAAGGGACCTTGAAGATCACCTTGTTCCACCCCCTGCCATGGCAGGGACACCTTCCACCATCCCAAGTTACTCCAAGCCCTTTCCAACCTGGCCTGGGACACTTCCAGGGATGGGGCAGGCACAGCTTCTCTGGACAACCTGTGCCAGGGCCTCCCCACCCTCACAGGGAAGAATTTCTTCCTGCTATCTAATCTACTTCTGGCTTCTGTCAGTGTGAAGCCATTGCCCCTTTTCCTTCCCATGTCCTTGTCCCAAGTCCCTCTCCAGCTCTCTTGGAGGCCCTTTAGGCACTGGAAGGGGCTTTAAGATCTGTTTGGAACCATCTCCGGGCTGACCACCCACAGCTCCCCCAGGGTTCTGCAGCCCTCAGATGATCTTTGTGGCTGGACTCACTCCAGCAGCTCCATGTCCTTCTATGAACACTCCACATGGTTTTTCCTGTTTCTTGACCCGTTCTTGCTCATGTTTTCCAGACTCAGACAGCACCTTGGTGGCTGAGAAGCTCTTGTTCTCTGTATCACACACCCCACCTGAAGGCAAGAGAGAGAACAGACCGAAACAGAAAAAGAGCAAAGGAGAACAGAACTTAAACTCACATGAAAAATAATTGCATAAAAGGGGAATCTTGCTTCCTAAAATAGGCTGGCACCAGGCTGTAACACGAGACCCTTTTGCTGATGCCAGATGAGGAGAGGGAGCTCAACATGACCGCCTGCCCTCACAAGAACTCAGCCTGGACAACACAGAGCTCTCTCTGCTGCGGCTCAAGACCTTTGATTTCAGGAGAAAGCAATAAACAGCACCTTGCTTCAAAAGTTTCACGATCCATAGAAATTAAACTTGGCCAGTTCAAAAGGCTATTATTAATGTGCCTTCTTGTGCAGATACGATCTCAAGAAAAACACACATCTAGGACTAATAATAACAAATAATAGAGTTATTCATACAGCTGCTGCTTACACGATGGCAATTTCCCCATAATTGCAGGCACAGGGAATGGACACACAAACAGCAGTCTGTAGTGCCTCTGCCTACTCAGGGCTTGGGTTGAAGCTATTCCTTGTAGGTACATATACTTTTGGGAAGAGAAGTATTTCAACCTCCAGCAGAACCTCGATAAAGCTCTCCTGCATCTCTGCCTGATGCTGTGTTCACACCAGGAAAACACAAGGAAAAGAAAAACAAAAGGCATGAGCACAAAGGTGTTTCAGAAGAAGAATTGTTCCTGGGCAGTGGTGAGATACTCAGACCTGAGAACCCTTTGCTCAGCTCCACACAGAGTAAAAATGGTCAGGAGAGGTGGCTGTAAAGTCACCGCCAGGACCTGGACCTCAGCACCCTCCTCAGCAGGGTCAGGGCACAGGAAATGGTGCTGGCAATCCCACAGTGCTCATTAAGTTGTAAAGGTCACCTGGAGAGTGCAAACAGGGCAGGGAGGGAGCCTCGTGTCTCTCCTGTGGCTCCTGCACCTCCAGGCAGCCACCCAGGGCCATGTAACCATTACCTGTCTGCTCCTCACACCTTTGTGTGCATTTGAGCCCCTTTCTGGCTGCTGCCTCTCCTGAGGAACCTGTTCATGGCCATGGCATAGCTGAGAGGGGATAAAAGCAAATTATTTTCCTCCCCAAGCTGGAGGGCTGGGGGGGCTAATCCCTCCTTCCACCCAGGAGAACACGGATGGGTGACAGGGAGAGATGCTGGGCACTCCCCCTCCTCATTCCACAGCAGCAGGAAGACACCTGAAAGGTGAAGAGGAGGAAAAATCTCCCAGGCAAGGATTGTCTCTCGTGGTGCTTTTGCTTACTCCCAAATCCCATCAATGGCCTAGGGACAATTTGCTTTATTTAGTAAACACAGTGGATGATGCAAAGGTAATTCCCTTGTTGGGAAATGTTTTCCGGCTCAGAGCAGCTGCATTTCCAGTCACCCCAGGCTGCGGAGCTTGGGTGACACCAAGGGACCCCACTCAGCCATGTGTGCAGTGTGCTGTGTGTCCCAGCACCCACCAGGCTGGCAGCATTCCGAGGAAAAAGAGCATGGGTGAATGCATCCCTGCAGCCTGGAATGCACCTTGCCTTGTGGATGGTGCCTTTGCTCTTCCCTCTGTCCCATTATTTTCCTGTCCTGCTGGCCCAGCACTCAGCTGAGGTGGTGGAACAGACCTTGGAGGGGGCTGCCCCACAGTGAGATGGCAGCAGGAGATGGGAGAGCTCCACCTCCTCTGCCCTTCGAATTTTCCCCCTCATCCAGATGGGATCCTCATTTTTTAATACAGCTACCATTAAAATTTCAGAGCCCAGGACTGCATTTGGGAGCCCAAATTCCCACCTTGGATGCCATCTAGTGCTGAGTGCTGAGAGCAGAGGAAATTTCCCAAGGTGCCTGGAGCTGCCAGGAGGAAAATCATCTCCACTCCTCTTCCAAGGGCTGCTGACTCATGCCAGACTTTATTTCCCAAGACCCCACTGAAAATCACCTGTGATTTGGGTTGATAAAATTTCTTCAGACCACTTCTTTATCTACCTTTTTTTTTTCCTATCTAGTACAGAAGAATTTCAGGAATAAGCAACCACGTTTGCAGCACAGACTCAGGAGATGGGACACCTTTAAAATGAAGTATTTTCGGGAGTCATCCAAAATCTATTTGGATGGTTTTGGTTTCCTGGAGATGAACCACTCAGCTGAAGGGTGGTTTGCACCTTTGCCAGGTTGCAGGGGCTGTGGATCTTCAGTCAAACCCAAAGATCCAGGCACTCTAAGGAAGAGGCAGTGTATTTTTCCCAATTTCAGCGTTACCAATTTGTCCATTTCCCAGTGCTGCTGGCTGGGAGGTATACATTGGATATTAGAAAAAATATCTTCAAAAGGTGTCGGGTGTTGGAATAGGCCACCTGAGGCAGTGATGGGGTCACCATCCCTGGAGGGATTTAAAAGATGTGTAGATGTGGCACTGAGGACATGGTTTGGTGGTGACCTTGGCAGTCCTGGGCTAGTGGATGGACTCAGTGACCTCAAAGGGCTTTTCCAACCTAAATGATTCCACAACTTTATGATTTTTTCCATGTGATCTCTACAGAATGACCACCCCGCGGATGAGCACAACACGTGCCAGTCCATAAAGTCCTTCTATCACCCAGACTCAGTTCCCAAAAGCATCATGAGGCTCTTTGAGGCAAAAAAACCTCCCTCCTCCTCCTCCACAGCCCAGGACCACACACCTCCCATGTCCTGGGTGCTCCGCAGCCCCGCGGCTCCCAGGGACCAGCCCAGCTCTGTCTCACCCAGCCCAGGTCTCACCTCTGCACTGCAATGCAGACATATCCTCGGGGCATGTCTATCCACCCTGCTCAGGCTGCTCTGGAGCTGGCAGGGAGCAAGTCAGGTCTGGTTTGGGAGCTGCTGAATGGCACTGGGCTGCAGAGCCAGCCCAATTTGCCTGGGCGCTGTGCCGACCTCAGCCGCTCCACAGCTCGGGGCCAGGGCAGGAGGCTGCACAGAGCTGCTCCTCCACAGCCTCCTGCTCCTCCACCACTCCCCATGGCTCCCCAAGAGCTGTGGCACGCTCCCACCCACCCCTGTCCTGCCTTCCTCTGCTTCTGCTGGCATCTTGCCCTGCCAAAGCTGTCACATCCCTCCTCTTTCTGCACCGAGGCCATCAGGAGCATCGCAGTGCCCCTGGGGTCGTGCATGGCTCCTGCCCCCTAATTCAGAGGCACAAGGGCTGATCCTTTTGGAGAAGCTGAAGTGATTCACTTGCAGGCTTGCCTCCTGTTTTATTAACTCAGGTTTTTTCATCTGCAGTTTCAAGTGGTGCAATTTTGAGATCAAAGCCCTGCCCTGCTCTAATGGCTCTGCTTAAGCCTGGCCTTCACATGCACAGGAGGCTCTGCCTCCAGGAAAGATGTGAGACTCAGCCTCAGCCAACGTGAACCTATCCACAGAGAAAGCAAAACTGGACTAAATGTTGCTCTCACTCACCTCTATCCAGAGTTAATTGGCTTTAATGTGGGAAGAACATACCTGCTCGACTGATCTTGGTCAGGCCAGGCCCTGCAGAGTATTTAAGGAAACCCAGTGGATAGTGCTGCCTGTGGAATAGCTGCAGTTCCCCCTGGCCTGAGGAGAGCAGGAGTAGCTGGAGAGTGTCCTGAATGGACAAACAGAGGGCAGGACACAAGGCAGGGGGCTGCTCCATCTCCCACCAGCAAGATGAATGTTTGTGTTGGGCTCCTGGAGCAATACTCGCCTCCAATTTGTTTAAAGATGTTGTGCACACTCTATCTTGTTTCTTCAACATATTTCCAACAGTCCCACGTGTGCCCTTTCCTCCCCTGCTTCTGCAGGACAGGAAGATTTTAAATGAGGCCATGGCTATCACAGAGCCATAAAATAGTTTAGATTGAACCTAAAGACCATCTACTTCCAACCCCCCTGCAATGAACAGAGACACCTCCCACTATCCCAGGCTGCTCCAAACCCTGTCCAACCGGGCCTTGGACACTTCCAGGGATGGAGCATCCACCACCTCTCTGGGGAACCTGTGCCAGTGTTTTACCACCCACATGATAAAAAGATTTCTTCCTTATATCGAGTCTGAATCATTCCTCTTTTAATTTAAAACCACTACTCCTTGTCCTGTCACAACAGGCCCTGCAAAAATGTCTTTCCTCTTCCATTTTTGAAGTGCCCATCTAAGGTAGAACAGACCTCCCAGGCAGCTGGAGATGCTGGTAGATGTTGCCCAGCATCATTCAACACATCAGGAACAGCAGAACCAGCACCTGGGCAAACTCTGAAGATTAA
The DNA here is from genome assembly GCF_015832195.1 of Motacilla alba alba. Lineage (NCBI taxonomy): Eukaryota > Metazoa > Chordata > Aves > Passeriformes > Motacillidae > Motacilla > Motacilla alba. Next base: position 4,205,533 of record NC_052023.1, on the reverse strand, counting down.
CCTCAGGTGAACCTGCACAGAAGGGTAGTGAGATTTCATTTTTGGCCATAGGAAAGCTTGGCTTAAATTGTTTAGGAAGTGTTCTATGATAAAGTGAAGCCAAATCTGTCATAAACAGGTGCATTTCTGCACAGCAGTTCTGGGCAGGAAAGCAACAGGGTATGGGCAGAGCCAGTCTCACCAGTTATATTGGAATGTAAACGTGGTCTCTGCAGGGCACGGTTGGAATCCCCAGCCTGAGAGCACAGGAGAAGATCCTAAGGGTGTCCCAGCTGGATTAGAGTCAGCTCCCCCTTAGAACAGGGTCCTCTGAGCACTGCCCTCTCCCTTGGGTGCTGGCTGAGGCCATCTGTGTGGCAGCTCAGGGGTCACTCTTAATCAGGAGCGAACCAGCCACCCCCAGACCTGCAATGAGCCTGATCTTGTTCTCACAGACCTATTCCATCATTCCTCATCTACAAAAAAGCACTCACTCCTTTTGTTCTCTCACAAGGCAGAGAGCAGAAGCGCCGTGCTGAAAGGGGTCTCTTTCCTGTTGGAAGCTGTATTTATTTGTTGTGTTCAGTGCATTTGATATGTGTGTTGCTGATAAAACACAGGCTGTGGTTTAACAAATCACTGCAGCAGTCCTGATCACAGCCCCTCTGAGCAAAGGGCTGCTGGATGCTGGATGTTTCCTTATCTAATCTTTCACACTTCAGCATTTCTTCATGTAAAGCATTGATAATTAAAAATGCAGAAGGGGATGATCGTGAGGAGAGATTAAAGAACTTGAACAAAACAGCTGAAACAATTATAGCATTACATTATGGGGAACAATGTCTTCTATTAACTGACTGCTGTGCAACAGTGCTGAGGGATCCCAAGTTATGGCTCGAAATCCTTCCATGCGAGGTGACAAGAGCTGCTATAAAAAGCAGACAAACTCCCTACAGGATGCAAAAGGCAGCCCAGCAGCTGTTTACATCTCCAATATCTGACACAGATCCTTAATTTCTTCTTAGTTTGTTGCTGAATTCCAAAGATTGATAAGAAGCTGCCTGAGTCAAGATTTGAGGAGCTCTGTTCTTTGAGCTACTCTGCATTTTTTAAAAAAGAGATTTACATCAGATGATACATCAGTTAAAAATAACTGGGAAATATCAAGTAATTATAAGTGTGTGTCCCACAGGTTTGCATATCTTGAATACTGAAATGCCTCTCCCTAAGCAGTGAGTCTCATTTTTGCCCTTGGAAATATCATACACAATTCCTTCTGTTTCAATGGGGTTTTGTTCTGGGAAGCTGTCTTTATAGACACTGCTCAGTGTTTATGTCAAAGAAGGCAGACCAAAACCCTCTGCTTTGCAGCTGGAGTAGGATGGGATATGAGGTTAGTTCTTGTGGGACTTTTTCTTAGGATTCTGTGCTGGCTTTGGCTGAGGTAGAGTTAATTTTCTTCGTAGGAGTTAGTATGGAGCTGTGTTTTGGATTGTGCTGAAAACTGTGTTGATAATACAGAGCCTCATCCTTCATAAAAACAGGAAAGCCTTGGACTCCAAATGAAGGATAAGCAGCAAGGAATCCAGACTTTGAGCTATGAGTTCTGCAATAAAAACCCCACAGGCTTTCTTCATTATGGCTCAGGAAGCACCAGGGCTGCCTTAAGAGTAAAAATTGCTCCTACTGCACATGGAGACCCAAGAGCATCCCTGTACAAGAACCCAAACCTGTCTTAAATGCTTAAGCAGCCATTAGCCAAAAATCTAATCTACCATCCCCTACATGTGTAGCTGCAATCACTTTAGAAAGGAGAAAAAGCAGCAGACACCATTTATTTATCATTTATTATTGTGAATACAATTCCTGAATACAACTACACTCCTGGTAAAGAAATACTTCCTCCTAAACCTTCCCTGGTGTAGCTTTGAACCATTCCCACATGTCCTATTGCTGGATACCAGGGGGAAGAGCTCAGCACCTCCCTTTCCATGTCCTAGGAAGTTGATTCCAAATGAGACAAGCCCAACATCCTTAGCCATTCCTCCTAGGATGTGCCTTCCAGCTTTGTTACCCTCCTCTGGATGCATTCAAGGACCTTCAGAAGGAGCAGGACAGCTAAAAAAACTAATAATGAGAGAAAGAAGTCAGACTGGACACTTAATAAACTGAGAATAAAGACTCCCAGCAAATATGGTGAAGTGAACGTAGAGCACGAGACAATTGAGATGTAACAGACAATGAGGAATTCAACAAATAAAAAAGCCCTCAGTGTTAGGATGCATTTTGTGCAATTTGTTCAGCTAATCCCTCTGCTTCTATTTGCCCTAACTGATTTAATAACTAAACCAGAATTTGAGATGCAGGCAGGACAAGGAAAAGGCAAACCAGAAGAGGTGAAAAGCATCAGAGGCAGAACTTTTTTCCACTATAACCTCTTGTATTTTCCAGCTCTGCCTCATCAGAGCCCACAGTCACACATGGGATAACGTCCAGCAGCCGAGTTTGCAGGTTGTCCTACAAGACATGCTGTCAGTCACTGTGTCAGTCGTTGCCCTCTTTATTTTTCTCATGCTTGTATTGCAAATCAGACTTTCTCAGCAAAGCTGCTGTTCAGTCTCAAGGAGGGTTAAATGGTTTTCCAGCTGATCCCTGGCCACAGTTTCTTTCCACTCTGCTCAAAGCAGGGGCCAAATCCGAGCCTGGCTCTGCGCCCTCTGCTTTCAGTACTACTCGATAAGTTCCTTTTGCCTGGAAAACCCTTCAGATTTATCTCCCACTCCTCCCATGCAGAGATAAGAGCCAAATCCCAAGCACCTTCGCTGAACATGTGCGACTCAGATGGTGGGGGAACACAGCAGGGCTCCCTTTCCATGTGCAGGCTTACAAGACCCAGAGTCTTCTGCTGTTCCCTGCTTGTTGCACACCCCAGCCTGGTCCAGATATGTCACTGAGCGACTCAATGAGACCTCATTTTGTACTAATTAAGCTTTGTCACTGTAATTCCTGCACAGCAATACGTGCTGGTGGAGGGCTCTCAGGGGAAGCCCACAAGATTCCACCTACATCTGCACCTTCCAGATTTTCCCTCCCGGCCCAGCAAACTTGGCAAAAACATTTTGATTTCTCCTCAAGTGGGCTGTGAAAAATGAAGATTCTCATCTGAGAGCAGGTCTCCAAAGACCTCTGCAGAGGATGCGAGCACGGCTCCCACGGCCAGGGCTCCCATCCCAGAGGGCATCCTCAGGCTGGAAGCATTCCATGGCCTCAGCAGAGCAGGAGGGATTAAACCAGCATGGCTGACTGACAGAAATGATAAAACCAGATTAGGAGATCTAATCTCGAGGCAGCAGGAGCAGCTGATGGGAAGGCCAGCTGTGAAAATCGCTTTCATTTACACAAGGCATGAGAATGGGCCAAAAATGCTACTGTAGGATGATGTCTGGTATCACATGAGTTGGTTAGAAAATATTTGCAGGATTATTACAATATAGCATGTCTCCAATCAATCAGTAAATTCCTGACACAACACACACTGAAGTCCATGGGAAAAGTCAACTGCATTCAGCAGGCATTGGAAAAAAAAAGTGGAAAATTATCCTAATGCACAGGCTTGTAATAGGACACAAGTAAAATGATATCCCTGCTTCTAAAAGCAGCCATAGCAAGACTGTAAAATTAAATTGATGCACAAACACACAATACAGCCTAAGCAAAATATGATATCCCTGTCTATCACTACTGCTGCACACATCTAGTTAGGGCGTCATGAGGCTGCTGCTTAGGAACACAAAATAGAGACCAAAGATTGTTATTTCTCATGGAGGAGGTTTTGGGTTGTTTGTTTTTAACATGGATGGTTAAATTTATGTTTATTTTCCCAATATTCTGCTGGCTTAGTAAAGAAAGCGTTGGATAGAGGTTAACTCAGAAGCCTGGGAAACAGAGAAGACACCCTTTAATATGTGTGGTTTGTAGTTAATCTCCTGATTGGCAAAGTAAGAGTAATGTCCTTTTGGTGATGATACTTTGGCCCTTTGGCCCTAACTCATGGTGATTTTTCCATGGCAGTAGGACACACAGGTTGGAGGGGAATTTCCCTTTGGAATGCTGCAAGTTGGTGTTTGCACACACATTTCAGAGGGTTTTGTACACGGTCAGGGTGCTGTGCTGTGATGTGTTCCCCTGCTTTAGCTGATGGATCCTCACTGCCCATGGAAGAGCCTCACTGCCCATGGAAGAGGTCTCACCTCCCTATGGAAGCACAGGAATTCCAGGCTCCATCCACGCCAGGGAAAGCCTGGGTGCACAAAATTCCTCCAGAGCAGCCGAGGGACAACAACATCTTGGACAATGGCAACTTGTGCTAAAGCCTTGAGCAATTATTTCTCATCAGAGCTGCTGGATAATTAAGGCTCCTCTCCAAATGAGTGCGGCAGCTCTCACACGTTCCCCACTGTGGCCGTGCCGAGCTCAGTGACCCACATAGACAGTGCTGCTGCAGCCCTGGATGAGCCTCCAGCTCACAGCCACACTGGAATGCCACTCATGGAACCAAAATCTGTTTTGTGGCAGCCTTTGAAGGCTGTTACTGACATGGCATTTCTCATCCTCAGAGATGATCCTACCAGGATTGATGTGCAATGAGAGGAATGCATGGTTTTCTACCAGTCAACAAAAATCTGAATTTCTGAGTGTACATCCCAATGCAAAGGCCATTTTGGCTGATTTTCCAGCTCTATGAGGCTCTGCAATTTGTCTCTGATCTGGTTGGGTTTCAGGCTGATGCAACAGAAGGGGAAAATCTCAACTTCTCTTGTAAATAAACTTGCAAATAAATCGAGCCATCCTGTTGCCATGCCATCCTAATTCATAAAGCAAGATTTGCTCTCAGTTCCACCTCTCCTTGCTGTGCACAGGTCTAGGAATACATGAGAGACCATTCAATGAATGTCTGCAACTTACACCCACTCCATCTTCATGCCACTGCAACCTACACACAGCTAGATTCCACTCCCCGGACACATTTTCTTGATTCATGTTCAAAATCTGAGTGAGTGAGATTTTATATTTGTCCAGACTTTTTTTGCCTGCCTTGCTGGCTGCCACATGGCTGGAATACAGATGCACAAAATGTTTGGGAAGGTCCTGATGAGCCCGTGGCCACAGTGTGAGCCCCTTCCCTCCTGGAAGGTGATTGTGGATATCCAGTTATTCAGGCTGCTCTCTCAAAAGTATATTCAGGGGGAGAGGGAGAGGGGAAAAAATTCTGCTGTCAGAAATGGATTTTTAAATTTTATTTTTAATCAACCATCTTGCTAATGCTACCGTGGTTTCCCACATCTCCTACCAAAACTCATTCCATGATGGAACCTAAAATGCTTTTCTTAAAACCTGTAAGATATTCTTATGCATGGAATCTCTCAACCTTTTTACCTCAGTAGCTGATTTATTAAAAATACTTAATCTCAACTGGACCAGTTCCTCAAGAACTCACTCCAATGGCTTCTGAAGGAAGGGGAAGCCTCCATAAAATATCAGAGACAGAATTTCACAGCCATAACAGCGAGAGAAGCATCAAATCTAGGGATATAATCACATCGAGCTCCTGATGATCCTTATAATGTGGGAGATTATTTAAAGTCATACATCTTCCAGATTTTTTTTTCAATTTAATAATATTTGAAAGAAGCCACTCAAGCCTCTCCAACCAAGATTTCTGATGCAAGAACTCCCCACCGCAGACCCAAAATAGCAGAATTATGAGCGCTAAAAGTGTCTAGCAAGGCTTTTTATTTTAATTCATATTTGAGAAAGGTTTCTAGCAGCTGGGGAAAGTAAGAGCTGTATTCATAAAACCCTTGGCTATTTGCCACACAAATGGTGCTTTTATTGAGCGGGGGGCAGTGGGGTGGGGGGCAGGGGGAATGTGCCTATTCCGCATCAGGAATGTGTTTCTCCGATTCATAAATCCTCCTCCTCTCCCCCAGCTGACTAAAGGAAACCTTTCTCAGTTTGCCACTGTGATGAGAGAGGGCGAGAGTGATTCCCTGAGAGTGCCAGGGCCAGGGAGAGAGAGGCATTTCAGTTAAAACAGCCCGGTTATTAAAAACACACACACACAAACAGGACTATGTGCTACGGCCCGGCCCAGGGACAACAGCGGGGACAAATCTGTCAAACGTACAGCCAACCCATCATACTCACAGCCTGCCACCGAGTGAAATGCCCTGCCATAAATACAGACATTTTTCAGAACAGGTCTGAGAGTTTCCAGCCTAAAATGCCCTCTCAGACACAGGCAGGGAGCAGGAATGAGTTACGAGGATGGGGAACTGAAACACAGACAGATTGAGGGCTAAATAAAAATAATATAATACCTAGGTTTACTTAAAAAACGGTGACTGAAGGTGATATGTTGACACAACTGGAAGTGGGAACTAGAACTCCTGATTTCCCCCAGGTAAAGCTTTGTCCTGAGCTGCAGGTACCACAAGCACTAAGGATGCTCCTAAGATGCAGAGGAATATCAGCCCATGGGTTGTTCTGGGCTTTGTGACCTCACAGCTCAGCCCTGTTAAAAGCAGAGCAGTTTGGGTTAATAAGAGAGGTCTAACCTTTGGCCGATTCCCAGATGGGGAGCTTGAAAGCAAAAATAAAATAAAAGCCACTTAAAGATTAGGGCTTGGCAGCAACCAAGTGGAAGGTTTGGATGGGGATTTTTTGACTTTAGCTCAGCTCCATTTCTCCTACTTTGGGCACTCCAGCCCTGAACTGCACGTAACCCTTGACAGCTTTCCCAGCATCCCACAGGGGCTGAACCCAAATCCTGAGGTCCTGGCTGAGACATGAAGCAGGCACTGGACGTGCAGGGACTGAGCTCACAGCATCCCTCCACCCCAGGCAGGAACATCTGCACACCACAACCCCATCCAAATAACAGATTCTGACACTTCAGTAAGCCTCACTTCAAGTATTTCTTCGTTTCGTGCCATCTGTGTGTGGCTTAATTTTAGCCCTATTCTTGTCCTGGCCATTGTGGACGTGGAGAACATGCTGTTCCTCCCTGTTGGATACAGAAAATGCTTCAGATGGGGCAAGGAAATAGTGGACTGAGGATGCAAGGTCACAGATCTTTAAACAGCATTTCCTATCAAGGTCAGAAAAGGCTGGATCTACTGCACAGGCCTAAACTCTTCCTCAGTCTGTCCCTGGAATAGATGCTCACGGGTGCAAAGTGAAGGGTGAGGATAAACTTCAAACTCCTCCTCAGCAGCAAGTGCCTTCCCAGTGGAGCTGGGATTATCTCACAGATTGTGCCCTAAAAGAAAACACACTTGGCAAGCCGCTGGAAAAAATGCTACTACAAGCAGCGCACAATCTCTGATTTTGCCTTCGCCCAGCTGAAAGTTTTCTTCCAGAATTTGCTGCTGAGGTTACAAAGTCTCTGTAGGAACTGTACTGCCCATAATTTGTGAAGAAAAGGAGGGTGAAACAGCATGAAAATAAAAAAAACACACCCTGACCTTTCCATATAGCTCACCTCACAACACATATTGGCCTTCATATTTGTGGACAAAGCCTAAAAGATTGATTGCATGATTGCACAAAAGGGATTAGTGCATAGAGAATCATAGAATTTTTAAAGTTGGAAAAGACCTCTAGGATCATAGAGCCCAACCACAACTATCTGCTTTAAAAATAACCCCCCAACCAAACCATCACACTAATCACAGGGCATATAAAAAGATAGCAGGAGTTCATTACTGTTACATTCTAATGGGTTGAGGAATCCAATTACTCATCTGTGCCCTTCATAAAATCTTATCCAGAATTCTCATTCTCATGTAGGAGTAATCCTCTCAGAAATAATGTCTTTCTCTTGCTGCTGGTTAGAGTGTTGTGCACCCAGTGCCTGCAGTGTCTCCTCAGCAGCCTCCTCATGAACTGGTGTTTATCATGTGCATGCTTAAAATGTTCTATTTTCAATGCAAGAAATGCCACCCTCCTTCCCCTCTCTCAGAGTTTTCAGCTCACAGCCCCACCAGAGCATCACATATTGCCACACAGATTTTCACCCAACAAGAGGCCATAATAAGTTCTGGACCCACACCAATTACATTTTTTGAATAATGCTGTTTGTTGTTCCATTATATTACAATCACAAGATTGTATTTGAATAACCAATAATTTTAATAACCCCCAGAAAAGTTAATTTCCAACACTGTAGCGCAAATGGCTCAACATCTGCTCTTGCCTGCTCCATGGGGTTTGATAAATGACATCACTTACATAATATAAATGGGAATTGCTTGGTTACAAATCTGATGTGCATAAGCTGCCTCTGATGCACGCAGTTTCTCCAACATTCAAAAAAATCCCATTTCACATGTCACAGTTTACCCACTGCTGCATTATCTCATTAACTATCTCCTCCCAAAACAGACTGGGAATGCAAATCCTACCGAAAATCCACAGATTTAGGGCACTTACAAGGGTTGGATAGCATGCCCCAGAAGTTGAGCTTTTGTGTTAACAGATGCACAGCATCCCTGGCATTTTTTTGGTCACATTGAACTGGAAAAATACAGCACCCAAATGTGGTGACAGGGGCAGGCTGCAGAGAGGGGAAGCTGGACACAACTGGACATGTTCAGCTGCAAACCCTTCTGCAGGTTCACGATGGTGGCTGAAGCCAAGTGTTGCAACAGGCAGCACCCAGCTTCTCCTTGGTGCCCTCCCAGCCCTTCAGCATCCTGCTGCTTAGCCCTGCATTTCCAAAAAAATTCCCTTTGAATATCCAGTGAAAGCAGTTTGGTGCCTGAGAGGGGCACCAGCACAATGTGAGCATGGGCCAAAGACTCTGTGGGAGCTGCAAGGGACCCGTGTTTCTGCCCGGAACTCCTGCATCCCACAAAAAGGTGCAAAAAATTCCATGTTTTAGCACTCAGACCTAATTGCTCCTGTAAAAGGAGACAGCAGCAGACCAGGGAGAGGGAAGGGCCAGGTATTCCATGGCAGCTTTCCCTGTGCCATGGCATGGTCCCTGTCTGTGAGGAGGGTGGACATGCAGCCAGCTGGGATGGGGGGGCTCCTGGTGTAACAAGAGGCACATGCAGCAAAGGAAGAGAGAACAAGCCCTGGCAGGATGTATTTAATAAACCCAAACCCAGAAAACCCGACTGCTAACTCGCAGTGTCTGAAAAAACAAGAGACAGCCGGCCACAAAGGAACCAGAGACCTGTGAGGATGCCTCCCCTAAAGAGAGACATATATCCTGCTGCTCAGACAAGGGATTTCTCAATGAGCAGGGAAAAAGAACATAGGAAAAGAAAAGATTCTCAGAGATTGCAAACACCCAGCCTCCAGCTGGACTGAACACCATGCAGCCTACATTTGATTTGTGTTTTAAATGAGCTGCAACGCTACTACAGAAAACAGATCCTTCAGAGATGAATGTAAGCAGGGAGAAGAGATTTCTACCCTGCTTCACAGTCAAATACCATTTGGTGTGATCTGCACCAAAAATAAAAGCGCCACTTTGCCAGACACTGGAGTCTCCATCTCCTAGCAACACGCCCCACCCAGCCTTTTCCTGAGACCCTTCAGCTCCTGCCTGCCAGCACAGCTCCCTTCCCCCGTGTCTGCAAATGAGGAGCCCCTGATACAGATACACACGCATAAATGTACATTCTCAAAAGCCAGAGGGAAATTAAGCAAACCTTCTCAAGCCTGAGCCCTGGCACCGCTTTCCAGCAGCATCCCAGGCTCTGCTCTCAGCTCTCACCAACAGCGGAGAGGGTGGAAGGCACTGACCCACCCAGGGACATCCTTGCTGCCGAGCAAGGGCCTTTCTGTGAGTCTCCTGCAAACCTTAAGCCCCCAAAATATATCCTGCAAGTTAAAAACCTGATTAATATTAATTTGATGTTTCTGAAAGACAGCTCCTGTGTGTCAAGAGGCGGTGGAAACACTCAGGGCATCAGCTTGCTCTGAGATTTAGTGAAAAATCTCTTTTCCAGCTTTCAGGAAACAAGCAGGACAGCAGAACAGTGCATCTCCATGCAGAAGCTCTTGTTAAACATATTAGTTTGACCATTAAACAAACACCACTCGAGTTCACACCTCTTTGTGTGGTGTTTCATTCAGACAGAGCCAGGGCTTGCCAGGACTGGAAGGGGAGATCAAACAAACCCCAAAGACAGAGCAGAGCTGCCCAGAGCTTGCAGGGTAGAGGCTTGCATGGGCTGACAACTTTGCAGCTGCCTGAAGAAGGCAGAGCTTTCTCAGGCGTTCCAGGAGATTGTAGCTCTGTATCTTATCCAGAGTTTGCTGTTTGTAAATGCTTTTTCTCCTATGCCTTCACGTACATCAGTTGTTCTGCTTGAACAGAGATGGTTTCATTATCTTTAAAACGGTTTTGTCTTATAGCAACCTTTCTGTTCTACCCCCAGCTTGTTATTTTAGTTATTTATGTTATTGGATTTCTTGAATTAAGCTGCTGTTTTATTATTTATGATAGCACAGTTGCATAGGCTGGTCATTATTTTATCAGGGTCCCTGTGTTTACACACTCTGTTCCAGCTTCCCAAACAGCTCTTTATTACCTTGGAGCACAGATTGCATTTGTGGCTGCCTTCTGCTACTTCGTGCAGCTGAATGAGAAACTAAGAGCTACAAATTAACACTATTAGAATGTGGCAGGACCACTTTCCAGATATATGTGCCGATTTTGGTGTTCCATCATGCTGCTTTTTTGGGATGAGCACCCCCTTTTTTTTTTTAAATGTAAATAATTCATGAGGTCCAGACAGAGTTTGTGTTCTACATAGGAGATGAGGGAGAACATCCTGCTTTTGCCATTACATCTTTTGGAATTCTGGCTGAAAGTATCCCTTGAGTGTGTGTTGTCTTCCAGCCCAAGGCACAGCTGAGCCTCGGAGGATGCACTTGGAGCCCTGCCCCTCACAGCCAGCGCCCCTCCTGTGGGAATGTGCTCTTGGGGCCAAAGGCAGCTCCCCTGGCTGGTGAGCGGTGTCACCAAAAGGAGGGATCCACCCAAGGAAGCAGCATCAAAAGCAGGACATACCCCGAGGGCAGTGGCACCCTCTGATGGGCGCATCCCTGGGCAGGTGTGGCATCCCTCACAGCGGAGAAGGGTGCACCTCAAGGACACTGTGACCCTCAGGTGGCTGTCACTCCAAGGAGAGTGCCACCAGCACCTCTCTGATGTGTGCCACACCAAGCCAGGCACACCACAAGGAGGGTGCTCTCTGAAGGCCATGTCCCCACATCAGGCAGGTGGACCCCCGAAGGAGGGAGGAGCCCAAGGGTGGCACCACCCCAAGGAGGGTGTCACTGCATGCAGGGAGGGTGTACCCAGAGCACAGTGCCACCAAAGGAGGCTGTCACCCCCAGGCAGGTGCATGGCAGTTGAAGGTGCACACAGAGGACAATGCCACCAGAGGATGATGTCCCTTGTGGCAGATGCTGCTCCGAAGGGCTGTCACCCCAGGCAGGTGCGTGACAATAGAGAATGAACCCTCTGAACAGTGTCACCCGGGTATGGCGTCACCCCCAGGTAGGTGCCTCTCTAAAAGGATGTCACCCCAGGCAGGTGCGTGACAATAGAGCATGTACCCCGAGTACAGTGTCACTTGGGGGGGGGGTGTCACCCTCAGGCAGGTGCATGGCAATAGAAAATGTACCCTCTGTACAGTGTCACCCCCAGGCAGCTGAGTGTCATAGAGCGTGTACCCCCTGAACAGTGTCACCAGAGGAGTGTCACGCCCTGGCAGGTGCCTCTCTAGGAGGATGTCACCTCCAGCAAGTGGATGGCAATAGAGAGAATGTACCCTCTGAACAGTGTCACCCGGGCAGGGCGTCATGCCCGGCAGGTGCGTGGCAATAGAGAGAATGTACCCTCTGAACAGTGTCACTTGGGAAGGGTGTCACCCCAGGCAGATGCCTCCTTAAAAGGATGTCACCCCCGGCAGGTGCACTGTTCATGTACCCCCTGAACAGTGTCACCGGAGGAGTGTCACTACCCGGCAGGTGCCTCTGTAAAAGGATGCCATGTCACCCCCGGCAGGTGCATGGCAATAATGTACCCTCTGAAAAGTGTCACCAGGAGAAGGTGTCACCCCTCGGCAGCTGCGTGGCAATAATGTACCCTCTGAAAAGTGTCACCCGGGGAAGGTGTCACCCCTCGGCAGGTGCGTGGCAATAATGTACCCTCTGAACAGTGTCACCAGGGGAAGGTGCCTCTCTAACAGGATGCCATGCCACCCCCGGCAGGTGCGTGGCAACAGAGAACGCACCCCCGAGCAGTGCCACCCGCGGAGGGTGTCACCCGGGCGGGTGCCGCCCCCGGTGGGTGTGTCCCGGCAGGTGTCCCCGCTGCGGGCGCTGTCCCCTCCCCGCCGGTCGCACCTGGCGGCGCCGGGCGCTCCCCGCCCCCGGGGCCGCTCCGCTCCGCTCCGCTCCCCGCCCCGCCGGGCCGGCCCTGTGCATTGTGGTCCGGCGGCGGGGGGCGAACATGGCCGAGAAGCAGAAGCACGATGGGCGGGTGAAGATCGGCCACTACGTGCTGGGGGACACGCTGGGGGTCGGCACCTTCGGCAAAGTCAAGAGCTGAGTACCGCGGCCGCGGGCGGGGCCGGGCCGGGCCGGGTGCGCCCCTCGCCGCCGCCTCCCTCCTCCCGCTCCCGCGGCCTCCGCGCCGGCATCGCTGCCTTCCCCGGCTCCGCTGCCTTCCCCGGCTCCGCTGCCTTTCCTCGGCTCCGCTGCCTTCCCTCGGCTCCGCTGCCTCGGCGGCATCCCCGGGGAGCGGCTGGCGGAGCTGTGCCCGGGGCACACGGCGGGGAGGCGGCGGGGATGCGGCGGCGGCGGCGGGCGGGCGGCTGGTGGGAGATGCGGCGCTCGCCCCTCGGTGCTCCGGGCTGTCACAGCCCCCGGAGCCCGTGCTGCCAGCAGCACCCACCAAAACTTTGCTGCCGCGCTCGGAGGGAGGTGATGGGGAGGCTGGAGGCGCAGCGGCATCCTGCCCCTCCGTGCCGGGAATGCGCTGCTCGCTGCCGTCCTTCCCGAGGGCCCGCCGGAGCTCCGGGGTGCGCCTGGAGCCGGGACTCCGGGTGGTTCGTGCTGCCGTCCCGCCGCTCCGAGCGTCGCCCGGCAGCCCCGAGCGGCTCCCGCGGGATGGAGGGGCCGGGCGGGCAGGGATGAGCCGGCCGCGCCTTCACCTGGGCAAGGGAAGGCTCCAGAGCGACCTGAGCATCTTCCAGTGCCTGGAGGGGCTGCAGCACAGCTGGAGAGGGAGTTTTGGTGGGGCGAGGGGGAATGGCTTGGTGCTGACAGAGATGAAATATTGGGGAGAAGTTGTTCCCTGTGCGGGTGGGGAGGCTCTGGCACAGGTTGCCCAGAGAAGCTGTGGCTGCCCCATCCCTAGAAGTGTTCAAAGCCAGGTTGGACGGGGCTTGGAGCGACCCGGGATGGTGGAAGGTGTCCCTGCCCATGGCAGGAGGAAGGATGAGATGAACTTTAAGGTCTCTTCCATCCCAAACCATTCCAGGATTGCAGGATGGGGGGAATTGTGTCAGGCTGGAGCTCCACACAGGGATTCTTTGGCCAGTCATGCCAGAGCAGCCAGCTCACATCCTGAAGGCTTTGCTTTACCTGGCTGTGAGGTTTGCAAATATTTGCATTTCTTTTTTTTCCCCTGTGGATTCTGCCATTACGTGCAAATTTCAGTTTTCAAACAAGATGCTAAAAAAACAGAAAGCCAACAAAATTCAGTGTCTAAGCTGTGTTTCCCAGTAGGAAATGGGTTTAGCTCGAGCTGGGGGAGCAGCTGTCCCACTCAGTGTCCCCCCACCCCACTGGGATGTGGCCGGACAAAGGGGTGCTGTGCCTGCCCTCAGTTCCTGCAGTTTTAAAATAAACCCAAATTGACAGCAGATGAAAGAAACCACCACGACCACTGCAGCTAAGTCCACCTGTGGCCATTAATCACGCCCCTAAAAATATATTGCTGTGTTTAATCCCAAACCACAAATTTACTGTCTAAAGAATTATCAGAATAAATACTTCGAACAGTAAGGACCATTTAAATCACTGGTGTGTACTAGCAGACCTCAAAACTGCTCCAAAGGCAGGTTTTTTCCTTGCAGACCAATTTAAACCTGCCAACAATAGCCTTTTTTTCCCCTTAACTAGCACAAATACCCCCTACCCCACATATGACCCGAGTGTGGTAAAAACAGACGTTTTCCAAACAAATATTTCAAATAACATGAAAGAGATTTCCTTGCTCAAAATCCTTTATAGGTGAGTAGGACCCTTTCTATGTTTTTTTTTTTTTTTCCCCTTAATATTTTGCCTGGAACTGACAGGTAAAATTTGTGCTTGAGTCCGGGAACTGAAATGAAGAAATGGAATCTCCCATTTATACAGAATTACAGCATTTTAGTCGAATGAGCTTTAGAAAAACTGGTATTAACATGAGAAAAGTAGAGGTTTTTGTTGATTGGTTCAAGCATTGTGTGTCGGGTATAATAATTGCTTTTTCAGGGAGAAGTCAGGTGCCATCAGTGACATTTCTTGTTGCTGATGTGCTTTCTTCAAATTCTGCCTTGCACGAGGTTTTGGTTTTGGCCCTTTTTGCTGCCTTACTCGTCAAAGTTAAGAAATCATAATTTACAGTTCTTCAGGATTGTTGTTATTAGGGACACAAGAAATGGCAATGAAAGGGAGGATTTAGTGACAGGGGGTACAAACCAGGGCTTCAACTCATGGCTGGAGCTGAGGGGTCATTTTGAGCCATCAGGAGCCAGAGACACGACAGAGAAAGTCCCTGACTGCCTGGCTCATCAGGGAGCTGATCCTGCTGAAAACTGGCTGAACACTGCAAGAAACTGTTTTGTTTTAAGCCCATTCAGTTTCTTGATCTCATTTACAGAAAGTCCACGCAGGCACGGAGGAGAGCAAAGAGGCTGGCAGCTGAGGGCAGCATTTTGGTGCTAATACTGAAATTCCATCTGGAAGTGGGGATGAGGACCCAGCATCTGTTAGAAGAGAGGAAGGTGGCAGGAGCTGATGTGGTGGATGGACAGGAGGTGTCATGGCAAGACTTGAAGTTACCACACAGCATTTTTACCAATTGTAGTTATTTTCCCTGTCCTCGAGGCCAAAGATAATTTGCAGAAAATAGAATTATTTGCAGGAAAAAAAAAATCTAATTTGCAGAAATGGAACTGTGGAGAAGGTCTTGGATTTGGGAGTTTAGCAAAACCTTGGAGGAAGGAGGTGGCATCTCCTTCCCTGGGGGTTGGCAAGAACAGATGAGACAAATTGTGTTTGCTGTGGGCACGTCCCACCCTGTGGGTCCCCAAAAGCTCTGCTGTGTCCCCAAAAGCTTTTTGGGTCCCCAAAAGCTCTCCTGTGTCCCTGAAAGCTTTTTGGGTCCCCAAAAGCTCTGCTGTGACCGCAGTGAGGTTCACAGTAGTAATCCAGATATTTTCTCCGTGTGATGCCACCCACAGCATCCCTGGGGGCTTTGGTGGCTCCTTTGCCTGGCTTGTTTGCCACAAAAGTGACGGATTTGTGATCCCTCAAGGACTGGCAGCGCTGGGGTTGTGTTTGTGTCACCTCCACGGGCTCCGGTCGGGATCAGATCCCATTTTTCCCAGGCACTGTGGCATTGCTGCTGAAAGACAAACTTGGTGTCAGAGGGAAGATAAACTAAAGGAGACTGAGCAGAGGAAGGACGGGGAGAGGCTGAGACAACACACAAGCAAGTGGCACCGGGGCAGAATTAATGCGGCATTGCTAAATGTATGCTTTGGATGGATTTCATTTTTAACTGTGGGCTGAGATAAGGGCCAGCAGAGCTGATAGGGAAGGAGTTTCCTCACCCCTCCACAGCTTCTACATTGCCCTGAGGCATTTGCAAAAATGTTAACTGCTTGTGCTGCCTGAGCTGGTAGGATAAAGAAAGTGATGTAGAAATCCATGCTGTCGAGGGGTTTTATTTATTATCTGTGCTTGTGGTGCTATAATCACTATTCCTCCTCTTTTTTTTTAATTTATTTTTCCTTTTATAAAAATAAGTAAATGTCAAGAGTCTCCTTTCCACTTTTTGAATCTGGGGAGGCAGTGAGAGGGAAGGAGGTGTCCTCACCACCAGCCAAGGCCACCACTGCCCACCCCTGGGGTGAGGATCCTCTGCCATGCCTGTGGGAGACCTGGGACCTGTCCTGGGCTTCAGAGACAGTGACTCTGTGAGCAGAGGGAGGGTTGTCCATGCTGCCCCTGTCTAGATTCCTGCAGTTCAGAGAGCCCTCAAAGGCTTAAAAGTCTCCCACCACATAGGAAAATGTGTTCCCTCTTTGTCTCTCTCTCTCTCACCGAGTTCAAGGAGGCTTAACAAGTCACTGGGGACAGAAACAATAACATCTCTGTATCTAATGCTTACTGTAAGCAAAAGATGGATTACAAAACAGGCTGTTTATTTTTAATTATTAATGTGTTTGTGCTAGCAAACCTTTGCAGAGTTACACATTGTTTGTCACGGATGGGAAAGGGGATGAACTATTTGGCAATAGTATTAAAAACAATAATTATTCATTCTGGGCATGGCCATTTTTTTTTCCCCCCTAGTGTATAATAAAAAAATTTCAAAGCATATGCTGAGGCAAGGCCTGAAAGCGTTGTCCTGGAACAAAGGCTGGTAGAAATCAGGATTTTCCTCCTAGTTCAGTGAAAAAACTTTGCTTTACCTCCCTGCAGCACTGCCCTGCTCTCCTCTCCCCGAGGATTCACCAGGGAAAATGCCTCCCTGGACTATTTACAGCCCTCTCCTTACACTGCACCAGAGGAATTATCTGCCTCCTCCAGCCCTCAGCTAATCCCTAAATTGCATCTCTGCTGCAAAGCTGAGTTTATTTTCATTCCATCATCTAGTAGTTTTAAGTATTACGAGGAATAAAATGGACATGCAAAGTGGTGCTTTAATTTTCAAGGGCAGTAAAGTGTTTTATTTTTAGGATGCTCTTATTGGGGAAAGAATCTCTGGCAGGTCTTATCTGGTGGCTAATAATAGTGACCTGGTGTGCCCTGAGTGCTGCTGCCCTGCCCTTCTCACACCTCCTGCTTACCCCGGGTGCTTCTGATCAGCTCATTAGGGCTGCCAAAATTACAGGCTCTAATAATGTAATAACAAGGTTTGCTGGCAATAATTAACTCCTTGCACTGGAAGGGTGATGTTGGTAATTAGAGAGCACAAATATTTACTGTAAGCAGGTTTTTCTGTGCAGGCTTTAGGAAACCATCCGTGTGTCACTCTGTTGAATATCATGTTGGAAAATACTGAGAAGGGGCAGCTCGTTCTGAGAACCCTTTTTGGGTATAAACACCACGTTTTTAAGCTCTTTCTGCTCTCAATTTCAGTATAAATCTTGCTTCCTGGGAGAGTTTATTATTTTGTGTGGTTTGTTTATTGATAACAAATGGATCCCATGCTGAATTCGTTTCACATCATTAATAACAGTTCCCCCAGTGACAGTGGGGCTGCTCCTCCCAGTTTCTGGGTATGATTTTTCTCTGAACACAGGAGATAAACGTCAGCATCTCAATGCACCGAGTACATTTTTTAAAAAAACCCATATTGAAGTTTGCATCTTTCCTAAAAGCAGAGTTTGCTCCTGCAGTCCAGCAGTGTTCCTGCAGCTTGTCATCAAAGCAAGAAGCACGCTGGGGGAAGTATAAATAGAAATTCATTTTAGTAATGCAAATCCCGCAGTCCTATTTTGGGCAAGGAAAATCCCCATACCATTTAAAAAAAAAAGAAGTGTGATGGTCTAGTTTTAAGACTGGGTTTATGAGGGATTTTGTCTACCAGTGTGTTATGGTGGAGATTCTCCTCTGCCATTTAAATATATCTGTTTCTGATTAATCTAGCTTTTACATGCTATAAATCCTTGCAAATTAGCTTGGGGTATGACCTCCTCCAGCAGCTCACTCTTTTATTTAGTGGAGTGCTTTTGGCAGATAAGTCCCCTCTCTTTTGCCTTCTATGACTCCACTGGGAAAACAGTGAAGAGACAAAAACTTTGAAATACTTCACACCCTCATAATCTGCTTTTTTTCCCCTTCAGAAGTGGCTTTTTGCTTATAGTGCCCTAAACTGCTTGTGTGAACCCTGCTGCACTGTTTAGTGACTTTGCAATGCTCTCTCTCTCTCTCTCTCTCTCTAATAGTTGGTGAGCACCAGCTGACAGGGCACAAAGTGGCGGTGAAAATCCTGAACAGGCAGAAAATCCGCAGCCTGGATGTGGTGGGGAAGATCAAACGAGAAATTCAAAACCTGAAACTCTTCCGGCACCCTCACATCATCAAACTGTGAGTGCCCTCCCTGCCACGTGTGCAGCCGCTCCTCTGTGCACAAAGACCTCTCACACACAGCTAGCTGGGTTCCAGGAGGTGGATTAGAGCACTAAAAACTGTGCTTGGTCAAGTTTTTGTGTGTTAGGTGATCCACTGGCACAGGTTTTCCAGAGAAGCTGGGCTTCCCCATCCTGGGAAGTGTTCAAGGCAAGGTTTGGATGGGACTTTAAACAACCTGGGATAGTGGAAAGGTGTCCCTGCCCATGGCAGGGGTTGGAATTGGATGGTCTTTAATGTCCCTTCCAACCCAAACCATTCTATGATTCCATGAATTGCAGCATGGTCAGGCTCTGAGAGTGAAACCTTGGCCTCCAGTCAATAGGATTTATGTTTTAATGGACTGATTAGCCAGAGCTTAAAAGAACTTTTTTTTTTTTTTTTTCAAAATTTATTATTCAGACATAAGTTTAGAAAGCCTCCACTTTGATGAACCTGAGCTGGGGTCGTAAATCAGCACCTGCACTGCAGCCTCTGGGATTCCTGCTCAATCCCCAGCTTGTGCAGCCAGCCCACATTAATGAGGCACTCGATAATATCTTTGGCATTCCTATAAAAGAGAGCTGTTGAATGGTAACTGCAAGGGTAAGTTGACATTTAGGTCAGCCTTAAAACTGGCATGAGATATAGCAAATACCTGGGACTTAGAGGCAAGGGAAAACAAATTCTCTCTATAGTTAAATAACTAACCATGCAGCAACTGTTGACTTTAGAGTAACTTCACAGTTCCATGGATTTATTGGAGAACAGATTGGTATTATTTCATGAAAAAAGTGCCAGCAAGACTTCTCAGCTGTGTGCCCAGCATCCTGCAAGTCAAATCCTGTTCACACATTTGTCAAAGCAGTAAAAATTAAATCCAGTTTGACAATATCTGTGTCCTGTGATACATGTTGTATTCATGAAATACAGTGATAAAGATGTGAGGAGACTGGGGCGCACAAACCTCTTTCAATAAGTCTTAAAATGTATGTAAAAGAAATATTGGGGCAATTAACAGTAGCTTAGATGTCTGGGTCCAAAGCTCTTCAGAAAAATGAGGTTGATGCTATTGATCTTTATGGGAGTATCCCACATTCCCTTGCCAGCCTCTGAAAATTGCCAAAATCTCTTTGTTCCAAATTACAGTCCTGTAAAAAGTAATGAAATTCATCTGAAAAAAAAAAAAAAAAGAAAAAGAAGCAAACAACAACAAAACAATGACTCTGAAATAAAAGAGAGGGAGGTCCCAGCTGCTGCTGCTGTGAGTTCCTGGGGCTGCATTGACCTCAGCAGATCACTGGCAGCTGGGACACTGAAATGCCTTTGCAGCACTCAGGGATCATTTTGAAGAAAAATGGAGAATATGTCTGCAAGTTGAAGGTGATATTCTGGATTTTTCCCCCCTTTCTAGAAGGATTTCCCCCCATTCAAGAGAGATTTGATATTTGAAAAATAACTTCAGGGTTCTCCTTTTTGTTTCTGTACCTGTCCAGAGGAAGTTCTCTCTAGTGCCTAGAGCTCTTTATCTTTTTTTTTTTTCTTGATATGAGGGAAACCAGATGGATCCTCTCCTTGCCCCCAGCTAACCAGGACTTCATTTCTAAAGCTGTTGTTGCAGATCTTACCCAAAATGGAAATTTGAAAGTCAGGGCAGTCCTAAACGTGGTAAGATTTCCTGGCAGATATTTCAGAGGATTATTTAAAGGGCTGAAGGAAGATCATGGGTCTGAAAAAGAGATCCTTCCACACACAAGTGAAAGATTATACTGGAAACAAGAGACAGCTTTTCAGGAGTGGAAAGCGGTTACAAATGCAAGATCCGAACAAATTCTTATTTGAAGTGTTGATGTGGAGTTAATAATCTGTTCAAAAGCCTTTCCCTGTTCCTAATTATGTATTTTTTAAAAAAAAATCTGCTTGTGTTTTTGAAGGTACCAGGTCATCAGCACACCGACAGACTTCTTCATGGTCATGGAATACGTGTCCGGGGGGGAATTGTTCGATTACATCTGTAAGCACGGACGTGTAAGTGCCAGTCCCGAGTCAGCCCCACTTGTGTGGGAGGAGGAAGGTGTTCAGGAGCAAAATGACTGCTCCAGGGAGCACAGTTAAGGTTAAAGCCCAAAATAGAAGTTGCTTCACAGCAACCCCATCTGGGGTGTCTCATACCGGCTCGCACAAAACTTGTGTGTGATTTTTCGCAGCGATCTCTGGTGTATTTTTGATCCTCAAACCAAAATATCCAAGGCAAAGTGTTGCTTATGGCAGATATTTGGAAAAGTGGCTTATTTTTGTGATTTTTAGCTATAGGTTGCCTGTCAAAACCCCCATGATCAGCAGCAAATTTATGGCATGGGAGGGGAAAAACACTTGGTGTGGTCTCCACTCCAGTCATTCACCTCTCCCAGACCCCCCTCTTGGTTCCATGTCAGGTTCTTTGAAGGCTTTTCAAGGATGTGGCTTATCTGAGCAACATTTTCAAATGGCAGCAGTCCCACTGGGTGTAAATCACCTGTGAAATGTGAGATTTTGGTTAGAAGGAAAATCGCTGGTGTCTGCCCCATGGAGCAGTTGCAGGGCAAGGAGGTAAAAATGGGCCAAAGTGGACAGCCAAAATAAGGGTTCAGGTGAAGGATCAGCCCATCACATGTTCCCTCTCTGCAACAAAATCCATACATTTACTGCTGGTTGAGTTAGATTAGTGTAGTGGTCAATGGAGCTGACTCATTTTTCTTTTCTATGTGCAGTTCTGATTTCTCACACATTTTACCCATCTAGATCTTTTCCGTGACTGATTTGGATCTTTTCTGATAAACTCAGTTTTTCATGAACAGAGTCTTTTGGAATTCATCAGTAAAAATAATAATTGAAAACATAGTTTCTCTGATCTAGCCCATACAACTTTATTAGCTGCACAGGTAATTAAAATCACCACGATATTCCAGCTTCACCTGTTGCTTCCGGAGGAAGTCCATGAGGAATTGCTCCCAGCAACATCCTCTGTGGTGTTTTGTCCTGCCTGGATCTGTATCAGTCCCATTGGGACAGCTGGCCATTGTCTGATAGGTGCCACCTTTACATTTTGTTGACATCTCAGCTGAACTGAGGTTTCACCTTTCATCTCTGGGCTGTATCATTTTCAAACACCGGCACATTGTAAAATGCAAGGGTGAGAAATCTGCTTTATTTGCTGCTTCTGCTCGCAGGCATGCTGGGATTTTCCCTCTGCACTCTGGAAGGAGCTTTTTGGCTCCTTGCTAAGTCCAACCTTCCCCTGCCTGAGTGCCCACCAGGCCCTAGCGGTGTTCCCTCTGCTGTTCCCACAGGTGGAGGAGGCAGAAGCTCGCCGCCTTTTCCAGCAGATCCTCTCTGCAGTGGATTACTGCCACAGGCACATGGTGGTGCACAGGGACCTGAAGCCAGAGAACGTGCTGCTGGATGCACACATGAATGCAAAGATAGCTGATTTTGGTATGTGACCCCAGCAGCATTCCAGAGGCGCAGCCAGCGCCGCCGGAGCGTGGCCGTGGAGCAGCAGAGCCTGCTACCCCAACCACCAGCACCTGGAAATCCCACACTTACAAACACGTTCCCTTCCCAGGGATTGCTTGCTGCAGGCTGCTCCTGTAGTGGCACTGAGAATGGAGCAGAGAAGTAGTTTGTAAATCTCTGCTGTGTTTTAGTGTAACCACCCGACGTCAAATTTACCTAATTTGTGTTTGAGGCAGGCTCGGTGCAGCAAATTCAGGGTGAGCTGGCTGTGTGTGTTTATTTTCGTGCATGTCCTCCCTCTGTTTGGCCATGTGCTCTTGGCCTCAGTTCATTTTTCAACCAGCAGTAACAGGAGTCTCTAAGTGGCATTAGGGGTTGAAAGCCATTAAAATACCCGGGCTACCAGCTCTGTCCTGGTGAGTCCTTTCTAGCAATGTAAATCCTTCTGAGATTTACTCATTTCACAGCCCCACTTGCCTTATGAAGTAAGTGCTCTGGGATGAATTATGTCTCTTCTCTGTGCTCTGGGATTTGCAACTAAGAGAAGCAAAATAAGCCTGCAGTGGATATTTCTTGGTTGGATGTGAAAAAAAAACAACAACCCAACAAAAATAACAAACAACAACAATAGTAAAAGTAACAATTTTCAAATCAGTTCAGAGAAGTCTATGTAATTATATAACAGTTTCTTCCAAATATCCCACTCCACTTCCCTGCCTTTCCTCTGTGTGACAATGGGTCCACCATGTCTAGACCTTCAGATCAAACATCGGTATATAATAAGCTTTTTTTTTCTTTAGGACTGTCCAACATGATGTCAGATGGTGAATTTCTACGCACCAGCTGTGGTTCCCCAAATTATGCAGCCCCCGAAGTCATCTCTGGAAGGTAAGACATCCCATTTCTCATCAGAGTCTGTGTGAGCACATGGAGTTTAAATTTGTTCTTGGTATTGGAAACAGCTTTGCACGTCTAGTAAAAGTAGCTGAATCCTTCCAGCCTTGATTTTGTGTTTGGGTGAATCTGTTGACAAAGATCTGAAGGTTTTTGGCTTATTTTACTTCTCAGTAGCTGTAATAGCAAACCGTGTTTTGCTACAGGTGTTTACTTTGGAGCAATTATTAATACCAGATGTTGACTGTTTATATTGCTAATTAAAGAGGGTGAAAATGACTCTTCGGATGCAAATGCTGAGGTTCCAGGTGGAAAGGCTTTTCCAGGCCACCCTCTCCTCTCCTGCCCACCTGTAATATAAAACACGGTGTTAACGAGGAAAACCATTCCCTAACAAAAGAAGCAGGAAGATCTTTAATCCCTTCCCAACACTGGTAATGAAAATACTTGTCTTCTGGTTCCTTAAGCTTGGGGTTTGGGCTGTGGCAGTAGGTTCAGCCTTCAGAGCTTTGTTTTGAACTGATTCATTGAATTCACAAAGCTCCTCTGTGGTTGCATCTCTCAGCATGAAAGATCTGTACAGCACACGGAGTGTTGGGCACACCCCGCAAGGCTGAATTGGACTTCCACGTGTTGATACAGAAGTGTTGCCTCCTGTATTTTGCTGTCAGGAACAGAAATTACATAGAATGTACATTTTGCCCTAATTCTGTCTGTAATACCTTAGCAATGATTGCAAATATAGATTTTCATATTTTCCCTCCTCTGGATGGTCCTACAAGCTGCCCATCTCTTTATCTCTGCCCCCTTTTTTTTTTGAATCTCCCTTTGCCATGAGCTTTACTTTTCATGATCCAGTGAATTTTTGCCTATATCTGTAGCTTTTAAATAGAACATTTTGTTCAGCATGTGTTTGCTGTGATTATGATTATTTTATCCCTGTTTACACCAGAGCAAGTGTTGGCAGAGCATCCTAGGAATTAGACTAGCATCCAAAAACCCTGTTGTGACTACAGCTCTGTGTGTGAAATGAAACCAAGTAAATCCTCATTGTCAAGAAGGGGACGAAGCCAGAAGCTACTGGGATTCCATAAAAATAGTATTTCCATCTCAGTGAAGGCCAGACACGTGTTTTTCAGTTTGTACAGGAGACAAGGCACATGGCAGATCAGCAAGGAGAATTTAGTCCTTGAGTGTTCCCAGGATATGGGCGATGCAGCTTAGTAACAACAAAAGTAAGAAGGAAAACCAAAACCAAGCCCTCATGCTGCACTTTTTGGCTGGCTGCAGCTGCATCCCTCCCTCACCACTCCCACCTGCAGGCTCAGGGCTGCCTGAGTTTCATGGCCCTGCTCAATGTGCCAAGCTGGCCTCTTCTCAGAGCTGCATTTAGTGGGGACAGGCACAACCCACCCTCCCTGCCCTGCTGGTGGCTGTGTGGGACAGGGGGAGCTGACTCCTGGCTCCTGCTGCCTGCCCTGCTAGAGCACAAAAGCAGGAGAGTGTGACAGCTCAGGTTTCAGAGCCATAAAAGTGCATTTCGTGTGGGCTTAAAGGTCCAAAAAAACTGTTCAGCCAGTGCTCTTATCAGCAAAAGAATCAGGCTTCTGATCTGTGGGACTTGGGCATGGAGGCAGGGCTGAGGGGGCATCCAGCTGAGCCTCTGCCTTTCCAAAATGGCTTTGCTGCTGTCCCTGGCCTGAGCAGGGAAAGTCTCACCCTTGGAGAAGCAGACCAAGTGTTTTGGGGGTGTTCAGAGAATGGTCACCTGCCTGACCAGCGTGATTTCTACGCTGACATGTCTGCAGTGATGCTTTTCAGGAGGAGCAAGTGCAGGTTTCCTGAAGACACTTCTGTACTTGCATTTCAACTTCTGGATTTTGGTTGGGCCTCACAGCCCAAGGGTAAGTGTTGCCTCCCAAAATCTCTGGGGAGGCATCAGATGTAGCAAAAGAGATGAGCAGGAGGAGCAAAGCTGTATTATTTGGGGTGTCCTGAGTTGGTGATGGCAGAGAGCACATTTGGCAGCTTGTCGGAAGCGGGAGCACTTAGATACCAGCACACCAAAAATAAACACTCAGAGATAGAATTATCTGCTGCTGCCTGATCTGCCTCGTTCAATGAACAGAAATTTCTGGGGCAAAGGAGCAAACAGCCTGGCAGGGCTCTTGGAAATGCCAAGTTTGGCTTTTTGGAGAGTTTGGTGGAGGCAGGGTTGCACACAGGAGTGTGGGCAGCCAGTGCCAGCCCTGCCATTCATTTCCCTGAGCAGTTTTGGCTGAGGCGCATTTGGTTCGGGTGGAGCCACGTGAGCAGCTCTGGTGTGGGCTGGAGATCAGTCCCTGCTGGAGCTGGCAGGGGGTCCCCCCACCTGCACCCTAACTGAGGAGAGGATGGTGGTGACAGCTTTCTTCTGCCCTTGTCCTCGTGCAGGCTCTATGCTGGCCCAGAGGTGGACATCTGGAGCTGTGGTGTCATCCTCTATGCCCTCCTGTGTGGCACTCTGCCTTTTGATGACGAGCACGTCCCCACCCTGTTCAAGAAGATCCGTGGGGGAGTGTTTTACATCCCTGAATACCTCAACCGCTCCGTGGCCACGCTCCTCATGCACATGCTGCAGGTGGACCCCCTCAAGAGAGCCACCATCAAGGACATCAGGTGGGCTGGGGTGGGCTGGCTTCCTGTGGGTTCACCTGTTGGCAGGTGGGCAGGGTGGTTTTCAGGAGTAGTCAGCTAATCCAGGTGGTTTTTGTCCCAAGTGATTCAAGGAGCAGCCCTGCATCCCTTGTGCTGGCTGGAAGTGGGTGATGATGAACAGGATGAGGATTTTATATATATTTTCTATACAAACATTTAAAATTCTACTTTATTGCATTATAAATTAGCCTTAAAAATCTCTTAACAGCGCTCAGCAAAACCCGCTATAGCATGCAATAATCCCAAGAACTTAATAACATCCAACAGCCATTTGTCATTGCTGTATTTCAAGATCACATCCCTGTGGGTACCAGATAAAGGGGGTAATCATTGTACTTATTGGATATCCAAAGGAAAAGGGGGAGAATCCCAAGAGTTACTAACTTAATATGTAAATATTGAATGTATTACATCTAGCTATGTAATAACACAAACATTGCTAGGGCTTCCAGGAATTCTCAGGTTATTAATGCATTTTTGGAATTTCAGAATTTCGGAATGGACGGCCTTAATTTTATCTTTCAAGCAAACCCATAGAAATTTCCTTTTTTATTCCTTAATTCCTTAGGATGAGAGGACTTAATTACACGTTAGAGAGGCAGCACATGAGGTGAGATTAGTGTCAGTACACAGAACCTATAGACAAGGCAGTGTGTGAGTTTTAGACACTTAATTATCATTCCCCTCCTTGTAAATTTGGCACGGGTGTTGAGTATTGAGTAGGTTTGATGCTCTGTATCTCCGCCAGGCCCATGGGAATCCCAGAGTGTGAGAACCTTGGAAGTGCTGAGGTCTCACTTCGAAGTCCAGCGTGCTGTCCCTGTATCGGTCAGGGTTTTGCTCCCTGTTCATCAGCTGGGGTTCACTCTTGTCAGGCGGTCGTTTCCCCACCTCCCCTCTCACATCAAGGCTCCCCCCTGCCTTCCCCAGGGAACACGAGTGGTTCAAGGAGGAGCTGCCCAGTTACCTGTTCCCAGAGGACCCTTCCTACGACGCCACGGTCATCGACGACGAGGCGGTGCGGGAGGTGTGCGAGAAGTTCGAGTGCACCGAGTCGGAGGTGATGAACAGCCTGTACAGCGGCGACCCCCAGGACCAGCTGGCCGTGGCCTACCACCTGGTCATCGACAACCGCCGCATCATGAACCAGGCCAGCGAGTTCTACCTGGCCTCCAGCCCCCCCACCGGCTCCTTCATGGACGACAGCGCCCTGCACATCCCGCCGGGCGTGAAGCCGCACCCCGAGCGGATGCCGCCGCTCATCGCCGACAGCCCCAAGGCCCGCTGTCCCCTGGACGCCCTCAACACCACCAAGCCGAAGCCCCTGACTGTCAAAAAGGCCAAGTGGCACCTGGGGATCCGCAGCCAGAGCAAGCCCTATGACATTATGGCCGAGGTGTACCGGGCGATGAAGCAGCTGGACTTCGAGTGGAAGGTAGGGAGTGCTGGGGTGGGTTTCCAGCATCCTTTATCCCATAAACTCAGGGAGCCTCTCCTGTTTCCAGAGAAATGCCTCTCCTGTTTCCAGAGAAATGCCTCACCTGTTTCCAGACAAATGCCTCACCCATTTCCAGACTGTTGTATTTGCAAGGACGAGGGAAGGAAGGAATGATGCATCTGATTCTGTGTTCTTAGAAGTCTAATTTTTTTATTTTATGGTATTATATTAAAGAATACTATACCAAACTACACTAAAGAATAGAGAAAGGATGCAGGCAGAAGGCTAAAAGATAATAATGAAAACTTGTGACTCCTTCCAGAATCCCGACACAGCCTGTGATTGGTCAATAAGTCAAAACAATTCACATGAAACCAATGAAACAACCACCTGTTGGTAAACAATGCCCAAACACATTCCAAAGCAGCGAAACACAGGAGAAGCAAATCAGATAATTATTGTTTTCATTTTTCTCTGAGGCTCCCCAGCTTCCCAAGAGCAAAATCCTGGGCAAGGGATTTTTCCAGAAAATATGACGGTAACACCAGATAAATGTCCCCACCTTGCAATCATCCCTGCTATTCCTTGTTGAGGCAAACTCACTGAACTGATGTGCCAGCTGTGCTTATTTGTGCTTATCTGTGGTGTTTCTTTACGGCATGAAATAAGGGGTTTCTTTCTCACTGCTCCAAGACTTCAGCTGGAAAGATGATTCTGCCTTGTTTCGCTGCAGGGATAAGAGGAGCTCTTCACGTTTCTAATTTTAGGGGCTAATTCCTTGCGAGGTCATCTTGAGTGCTCCTGAGCAGAGGAACTCTCATTATTTCTGCCTGGTGCTGTCAGGATAGAAATGGTACAGTACAAATTGTCCTAAAGGATGCACAGATGAGGGGCAGGGGACCTTGGGTTCAGAATTTGTATCATTGATGTGGTGGCCTTTTCCCTGATGGAGATGCAGCAGTGCTCATGGACCAGATGTGTTTTCAGACACTTTATTGCTTCTTCAGTTTAGGGCTCAGCTTCTTGATTTCAATCCAGATGGTTTAGCTGACAGTACTCACTGCAGGTATTTCTCCAGGGCTGTGCAATATTTAGTCACAGTCCTTTTCAAAGTTGGAATAATACATCCCTAAGTTAGCCCTGGGGCTCTGCTGGTGTGCCTGACTCCCCAAATCCTGGTGCAGCCCATGAGGTGAGCTCTCCTGGCTCGTGGCCTTTGGCAGCAGCATCCTGTGAGCATCAGGAACAAGGTAAGGAGAATTTCAGCCCAGATCTTCATCACCAGAGGAGCTCCCCTCTTCCCCCCCGGTCCCAAGCATTGTACTGTGTAAATTTCACTGTTCTACTTCCTAAAAACCTCCTGCCTCCTCCTTATTTTTGATAATATTACGTCTTTAAAACCAAGTAGCTTCCAGAAACCCCATTTCCCTGCACCAGGCAGGAGATGGACCATGGCCAGGTGCATTTGCCAACACCAGCCAGACATTTTTTAGCTGCATGGTTTTACAGGGAGTGAACAAACCTGCTGTATTTTTGCTACAGCCTCAAAAACCAACTCAGCCCATTATCTCTGTGTAGGCAGTGAAGCTTTTTTCATATTGGGGAGGTTTCACAATAGCCTTTCCCACCCTAAGAATAACTTCAGATGTGACTCTTCATCAGAATTAACTCTCCCATCCACGCAGTTGCTTCATAAATATAGCACAGAGAAAAGATCTGATTGTAAATGAGATGCAGCAGATTGTGAGGTGGGAAGCAGCAAGGGGAAATACTCAGCCTGAGGCTGGTCCACAGGCACTGGGTTTGGCTGTGCTGATGGGAGAGGCTGCTCTGCTCTGCCCAGCTTGCCCTGATTTCACGAGCACTGTCCATGTCTGTGGGCCCACCTGTGGACTTTTTGGTTCATGTGGCCATGGCCGCTGCTGAGGGAGGAGCAAACATCAGTTTTGTGCCTGGCAGATGGGTCACTGCAGCTTCCTCAGCCAGCAGCTGGTGAATCGGAGCCTTAAGAAGAATATTTAAAGATAGGAGGAAACGAAGCCGTTTGCTTCACTTTATAGAGGTTGTCCTTTTGAGAAATGGTTTTTCCCAGGAGATGTCTTGCTCATATTTAGAAAAAATAAGGAAACAAGTGTTCCTGTTGCTGCCTGGAGTCTCCCTGCTGAAGGCAGGTTTCCCCTTGCAGGTGGTGAACGCCTACCACCTGCGGGTGCGCCGCAAGAACCCCGTGACCGGCAACTACGTGAAGATGAGCCTGCAGCTCTACCAGGTGGACAACCGCAGCTACCTGCTGGACTTCAAAAGCATCGATGGTGAGTAGGAGATGGAGAACACGCAGAAGGGTGAGGCTGGAAGTTTAAGAACCATCCTCTGCATTTTGAAGCGCTCACACGTGTGTCATTCCAGCAGAAGCCCTTTCAAGCTCTGCTGCCGTTCCCATTTCGTTACCACACCTGCTTTGCAGCTGCTGAACTAATCCCACTTTTTCTCTCTTCTCCCTTTTTTTTTGTTTTTGGCTTTTCAAGACGAGGTGATGGAGCAGAGGTCTGGCTCCTCCACGCCCCAGCGCTCCTGCTCGGCCGCGGGCTTGCACCGGCCGCGCCTGAGCATCGACGCGGCCGCGGCCACCGAGTGCCAGTCGCTGATGGGCTCCCTGAGCGGCTCCTTCGTGGGCAGCATCCCCTCGGTGCCCCCTCGCCTGGGCAGCCACACCATGGACTTCTTCGAGATGTGTGCCAGCCTCATCATGGCCCTGGCCCGCTGACGGCCCCTCTGCGCACTGTGAGGATCTGCGCTGACTCGTCCGCCCCCTCCTTTCTTTTGCTTCCTTGTTCTTCCTCCTCCTCCTCCTCCCCTCACTGCCCCACAGAGCCAAGTCCCGACCCAAAAGATGCTCCCCTCTAGCAAGGCACCAAGGAAAGTAACTTCATTTCTCTCCTTGTGCCTGGCGACATGTTTCCAATACTCTTTTTTCTTCTTTCCTTGTGAACCCCATGGGAAATGTTAAGGCTGTAAAGTAACAAACGTTACCTGAGTTTTTGGAAAACACCTCCCCCCTGGTTCATCCTGAGGTAATGGAGGCATAGCCACGCTTCCTGCAGGGAGTTTGATGTTTTCCCTGATGCTGTGCAGAGCAGGAGCAGGCTGGGCTGAGCCAGGGCAGAGGGGTTGACTGGGAGCTCTGTGAGATGAAGCAGCTCTGCAGTGTTCACACCCAGGTGCCAGCCTCTCAAACACTTTTCTCCCCAAAGCAGCAGCTGCTTAGATGCTTCTGCACTAGTGCAATACGACCTCCCTCCCCTCTCTTTTTCCCCCTGCTAAAGATGGGCAGGGAAGGTGGGATGTGCAAAGGTCCTGGTGCACACCTGCCGTGGGGAGGCCAGCCTTTGCAGAGGAGTGTCCCTAAGGTGCAGCCTTTGCAGAGGAGTGTCCCTAAGGTGCAGTCTTTGTCCCTGTCCCCTCTTTGCAGAGGAGTGTCCCTAAGGTGCTTTATTTTGCCCAAGGGCTCGGGGCAGCACTGACCTGCTCGCCGCGCTCAGAGCTGAAGGCAGATTGCCTTTTTCTCACCTCTCTCCAGCCTGCTCCCCCTTCCCTGCCTCACCACAGGCTCCAGGGGCTGAATCCCAAGCAGGGTTCAGGTGAGCAGAGGACAGGATCTGGATCACCCACCTGAGAACCCAGCACTCCCCCCGAGGGCTGGGATCATCCCTGATGGGATGCCATCAGCAGCGCACAGCTCCAGAGCCCTCACCTCTCCCCTTTCCCCTAGGACACTCTGCCTGTTGTCACCTCCCCAAAATCACTGCCAAATCTGCCTTCCCTGCTGCTGGACACTCACTGCCCCTGCCCAAGGGCTCTCCTGTCCTGCTGCTGCCCACGGGACTGTGACCTTCACTGCTCTGCTGACCAGGCAGGGATATCCCAACCCGGAATTTTACTGTTCCTTTGCTACTGGCTATCTGAAGGATGGGATTTTATTTTTTAAGATGAACTGCGGGGATTTTTAAGGTTAAATTCTTGTTACCCAAGGGTAAACCCTAATGCATGTGTGACTTCTTTGTTTAAAAGAGTTACTATTTTTTATTACACGGGATTAATCTAATGGGCAGCGTTGGCATCTGCTTGGCTTTGACACGGTATTTAATTCCATTTACTTGATTATGAAGTAATAGTCTAATCAAGGAACAAATGCTTTATGAAAGCTTTGCCAAAAAAATGTTGGGTGGGGGGTTTGGTTTTGTTATGATGTTTTAGGTTTTTTTTCCTTTTGTGTTCTGTTTTAAGAAACAAAGCAAAGAACTTTTGCTGGTCCCAGGTATTCAGTCATTAGACTTGAAAAAAAATGTAATCTGTCTTTTTGATAGCTTCCTATGACCCCTTGAGGTTTTTTCCTAGGGTTTTCTTTTTTGTACAGTTGCACTTTAATTTATACTTTCTGTAAGTTTGTATGAGAAGCAAGGAAGAGAACAACAAATTAAGCCTTTTTTACTAATCACTTAAGGTAATCAAGACAAACATGGGATATTTTTGCCATCTACTGGCAGTTAAATGGACTTTTTCAGTTTGAAGTCCCTTTTTTTTAAAAAGAACCACAAAATTGCCTTACTTTTGTTACAGATTGTGCTTGGATCCTCACTAACGTGACTTTACAGTTGCAGTTTTTCCAGAAGCCGCACAAAGTAGAAAGCTTCCAAAAAAAAAAAGAAAAAAAAGGAAAAAAAAAAGTTTTGCTGTTAAGCTCTTGTACATTAAATCCAACACAGCAGTGGTTGGACTGTAAGAAATACTGGAAATATTTGTAGTGCTCCTAGGCTTTGTAACGAGCCTTTTATTACATTATGATTATTAAATAAATACTCTGGAGTGAGGATGGCTTTGGTGCTGTGCCTGGTGACTGCCAGGTAATTTGTGTCCCCAGTGCTGTGGTGTGAGTTTGGATGGAGAATCCAAACTCCTGCATGCAAAAAAAAAAAACCAAACCCCACCCCAGAGTCAAAGCTGAGGAGCACCCAGCCCTCCAGCAGCTTTTGGATCAAGGCTGAGATGAGCAAAGAGCCCTGAATGGTTTGGGGTGATGGGGATAAAACCCTTTGCAAAGGAGCAGGAGCAGCTGTAGGGCCAGGCATTAATTTCCATCCAGGAAACAGCAATGAGTGAAATGTATTTCAAATGTTAAAGGCTTTTGAAATCTTCACTCCCAGCTGAGCATCTTGCCAAGTCCTGGCAGCACCTTTAGCCCCTTTGATGAGGGGCTGGTGTGCTCCAGACTGGGGCTCAGGAGCAGGTAGATGTACTGATGTCTTTTTTCAAATTGACTCTTGTCCTCTGGGATTTCCTACCCAGCAGAACTAATAGTATTAAGCAGCAGCAAATGCCCTTGGGAGGAAATATTTGCTTCCTGGAGGCGGGTGGGATTTCTAGGTTGTAGAATAAGCCCCTTGTGGCACTTGGCATCTTCTCCGACCCGTGCAAACAGTAACTGCTGTGTGGATCTGCAGAACCAGTCCTGCCTGGAGGGCAGAGTTTACTCAGCTTTCCATATGCAGGGACACAAAGAGATGAAGCACTTCCCTGCTCAGGGTGAGCAGAGGCAGTGGAGGGAGCAGGACTGGTGGAAGCACCTCCCAGTGTCCACATCGGACTGACTGGTCCATCACAGCCTTGCCCAAATCCGTGCTGCGCTTTGGAACACCCTGAGGACTTTCACTTCTTTTTATTATTTATTTTACCTTCAAATAGGCTGTGTTCTGTTTCCCAGCTGCAGAGGAGCTGCTGACCTCCAGTTACATTTTCCAGAGGAAGAGTTTAACTTCCACACTGTTACTCTGTGGTCAGCTCTTCTTGAGTTATGCTGGTACATGCACAAGCGTCGGGAAAAGCAGGGTAGAAAATATTTGAACTACAGAAACTTGAATTACTCCAAGTGCAATTCTTCAGAAGCCGCTGAACAGCTCTGCTTTGCAAGCCCCGAGCTCACCCAAATTTTGCTTCAGCCCGAGGGGGAGAGAGACAAAATGCAAAGGATAAAGAGTTCAGATAGGCTCCAAAAGAAACCTCCAGCTCCTGGATGAGTTAATTCAGAAATACCTTGTGCTGTTCTTGTTGGAAGCTATATATATGTAAATTTTATATATGCATACGTGTATATATATAAAACGTAGGTGGCATCCCTGTCACTGACCTCTCAGCTTTATTCTTCCAGCAGGGCAGGTGTGTGCCATGGACACTGCCACCCCTCGCTAATCCCAGCCTCTGAGAGGACCTGGACAATGGGAATGCTATTTTTACACCCTCTTTTAGGTAAAGCCCGTGAGTAGCTTAGCTCACCCCATCGGCTTGGCATGGCCTTGGCCAGGGATGGGAGGGGAAGTGGCATCAGGAGCTGTGAGAATCCTGCCCTTCCACCCCACCCTGGTCAAAGCCCTGCCGCTGATGGTGTTTGGGGCAGGTTTATTTTCAGGAGCTGGAGCTGAGCAGGTAAAGGCAGCAGGATAAATTTTTTTTTTAATTCCCTTCAGCGGGTCAGAAATGCATCTTCAGCTCTTCAGCTGTGTGTCCAGTTTAGCATTTCACGAGGTGTGTACAAGCACAGGGGAATACATGGGCAGTGTTGTAAAAACGTGAACCAGCTGGTTAGTG
Organism: Motacilla alba alba; assembly: GCF_015832195.1. Taxonomy (NCBI): domain Eukaryota; kingdom Metazoa; phylum Chordata; class Aves; order Passeriformes; family Motacillidae; genus Motacilla; species Motacilla alba. The sequence goes on along the minus strand of NC_052023.1, from coordinate 4,171,974 downwards.
TGTGCTGTGTATACGTTTCTGTGTGTGATTATAGTGGCATTCGTGTTGGAATTGATGAGGTTTGAACAAAATAACCCTTCTGTCTACTCCTTTTCATTTCACTGCTCTTTACTGTCAGCGTGCAGCCCTGCAGGAGGAGGAGGGAGCTGTGTGCAGGACATGAACTCGTGCCTTCGCTGCGCGTTGGGGCTGCTGGAAGTGGCAGCTTTGTTTCACGAGGTGCACAATTTCCCCAGCTCGTGCAGGATCCCCCCTCTGAGATATGCAGGCTGTGTTTCTGAATACTTGAAGTACCATTTGTTGTGCAATTATTTGGCTTCACCCTTTTATTAGCTGAGAGGAGAGAGGGAAGAAGAATCGCACATCTGGATGAGCCAAGCCAACCCCCGCTCGAGCTCCTGCTGTTTCTTTCCTGGAAAGTTTTAGGGTCTGGTTTTGTTCCAGGTATATGATGGACCTTACTAGAGTCACCTTTCTTAAGGTCTTACTTTGGTATGGGCTTTTCATTTAGTGCTTTCCTTTGGTTTCCTTAGCCCTCCCCTTATACATCCCTTTTTCATCATTTGCTTATAAAAAAAAAAAAAGCAACAGCTTCTTGTAATTCTGAATTCCCAGCCTGCCTCCCGGCCATGGAGTTAATGATTCAGCCAGAGGTACCTCAGTCCCATGCCTGAGAGGTGAACTGGGTTTCAGAGTTCCCACATGACACCTACTGATGGAACACTGACTTTTGCAGAGAGCACACCTGGTATTCGATGCACAGATCTTTGCTCATTTCAATAGTCAAAATTAGGAGAACTAGACTGTGAATCAGAGCTCTGCCTGCAAGCACGAGTACACTTTTGGTGTTAGAAAAAGTCTGTTTTCAACAAAAGCCTTGAAGTTCCTGCTGAAGCTGCCTTAATTTAAAAAATCAAAGTTTATTTGTAAGACTCATCTCTGATAATTTTTTTTTTCAAGTTTGGAAATAGTTTATTTATCCTCATCTCACAAAGCTGTGAAGTAGGTCCTGTAGCCATGGTAATATTTATTCTTGTTGCTGAAAGCATGTTCATGTGTTCTGTATCATGTAATATTCACATGGTTTGTACCTCAATGCATTTGTTCTTGTTTTTTTTGTTTTAGAGCACAAAGCAAAACTGAATCCCAGGATTTCTGTGGTGTCCTTGGCCCAGCATCTTTGGGCAGACAAACCTCAGCTCTTTGAGAGAGGTAAACTGGACTTATCCACTGCAATTCTTAAATTAATACTAAAAGGAGTATTTATGATATATAATATTATGTATTTATAATTTTAAGAAAAATATACTGAACTTTAAAAAAGTTCTGAGTAGAAGCATCCCTTCAAACATATCATTAACATGAAGCTCAGAAAAAAAAAACCCCTGAGCTCTATAAACACTCCATCCTTCTCAATATTCTCTATTCTGTCAACTGAGGGCCTGGAGAGGGTTTTGTTTCCCACTTCATGGCTGTAGTACTTTCTGTTATGGAAGGGCACAGAGCCCTGGTTCAGTTTTGTCCTTTGTGCCTCAGATAATCACAACGAAGCCTTTTTTCCTTCCATTTATGGTGTGGAAAGTGTTTCTCGATGTACTGCACTGCATGTGATAGCTGTCTCCATGGTTGACATTTGCACTTTAATAAACTCAGAGATGAAAAGAGATAAAAGCCACAAATCTTTTGGATTTCCTTACTGCACAGTCCCTTTCTGCAGGTTGGGGTTGGTTGGTGGAGTTTCCCTCTGGAGATCCCTGCACATCCCAGCTGTGGGAGCACAGATGCCCCCAGGGCTTGGTGGGCCCCCAGGGCTTGGTGGGGGGCAAAGGGGCAGGGGGTGTAGTTAAAATTCCCACATGAGTAATTTAAAGAACTTCCCCAACCCAAAATCCGTGCCAGGAGCCAGGCCCATGTTTTTACATGTGCTGACTCAGATCTTCACTCCTTACAGCAAGGAGTAAAGACAGAGAAGCATTTTAAAGACATCATGCAAAAATAACCTTTCACTGCAGAAAAAGTGTTGGGGACAAAACTGGGCACCTATTTCCTCCGTGCCTGTGCTGCAGGAGGATGTAACACCAGTTCAAGCACACAGCTGCAGGGAGTGCCCCAGATTTGTCCCCATCCTATCCCCTTTTTACACAATTTCAGTTCTCCCTCAGGCTCATCAACTCACAGCTGTTATAGTGATTATTTCCCCTGTGAGGAGAAACGTGGAGGAACAGGGCTTAACACTCACATGAGAATTATTATGAGTTTTGATGTGGTTAGGATGTACCAATGAGACTATAAAAGAGGAAAAAAACAAACAAAAAAAAAAGGATGAGTTTAATTTCCTGACCAATCTCTTGACCTAAATATAGCCAACCTGTGGTTTAATTGAGGAAATCTAAGTTGCTGTGTCTAAAGCATTTTTTGTATTATCTGGAGTCAGCCCATAGCAAGCTCTTTTCTTCTTTGCATGCACTGGAATGTGTCCATGAGGAACAAAAAGCATTTCTAAGGGTATTGCAAAGCATCCTTGCATTAAATCAGCTGCCTCTGGCAGTGCAGAAGTTTGTGTTTCACAGGGATTCGGGCACAGCCCCACAAGCACTGGGATTGGGGCTGCATCACATCTGTCACAGGATACAGGGGGAGATTCCTAAAAAACCCTTCATTTAAAATAAGAAAAACTTACTTATTAAATAACTTCCTTGGGAGGCAAAAAGGAGCTTGCACATGTGGCTAAGATAGGATTTGCCCCAAGTGCTTACAGACAGGGTGATGAATAGACTTCATGAGTTGTGAACGAGTGAAGGATGAGGAAGGAGTGGAGGAAGGGGGTGTTTTCTTCAAAATTTTAATCTGAGACATCACCATGGGAAAAAAAAAAAAACCAAAAACCTGAGGAGAAACCGTCTCCAGCACTTCCCTGGGGCCAATTCCCTGCAAAGGGATGGAGGTGAAGGGCACAGAGCACGTCCCAGCCTGTGCCAAAGCCAAACATGCACTCCAGCTCCCCAAACTCTCCCTCTCCACCAGAAAAATCCAAATATTTGGGCTGGCAGGGCTGCAAAGCTGCGCATGCTTACAGGGGAGTGCTTTATTTATTTTTTTTTTTTGCTGCAAGGATGGATGCAGGCCAATGCACTTAATAGTAACCACATGGTAAAATAAATAAGAATGCCTGTATAGACTTAAAAGTAAATGTTAAATATTTGCTCTGTTTTTTTTTACTGATGTCTCCTATGCCAGCTTTGAAATGGCCCTGTGGCAAACAGCGCTTTTATTTTTCTTAAGCCTGGAACATTTAATAATTTCTAATTAAAACATCTTACATTTTTAGGATATTTATGAGCAAAGTGATATGGGCTCCTAAAATGTGCCAGGAAGGGGTAAAAGCTGTACACTACAGTCAGATTTAAGGGTTTATTTTCTTTCAAAGCCATGTAAAAACTTTATCCACATTTTTTTTCGCTTTTGAAAAGGTATCTACTGAACACATGGAGGAGAAGCCATTAGCAATTTATATTTCTCTTCCTACATTTAGGAGCATTTTTCTGAAAATAAGTAATCATCCTCCAGGCCCACAGTGGAGAGAGTGCAGCCTGAACACAGGGGCAACTGTTGGGTAATTCCCTGTTGCTGCCAGTCCTTGGGAGCCAGGAGTCAGCTTTTACATATCTGGGATGCCTAAGTTAGCTTAAAAAAATAAAGTAATTTTTGACTGAATGCTTTATTTACTCCTTTTTCATATTATTTTTGCAAAGAAATGAGTCAACTTTTCCACTATTTTATATATTTAACCCAGCAAGAGTGGTGATACATACTACTGCTCCCAATACTTTTAAGACCAAAACCAGTTCCAATTCATATGGTTTGCTTTTTAAAGAGAAAATCTTTTGGGAAAACTTGCAATTCTGACAGAAATGAGATTGAGCAACTAAGCTGCACTATTCTTTTTCTTAAAATGTAGAAATGTAATGGCTATTTCAGAGCTGACCAACAAGGTACTCCAAAAAATGAGAAATATTGAAAATAACTAATAATCAGTGAAGACATGCTCTAAATGGCAGGGGGGGAAAAAAAGAAAAGAAAAAAAAAAAGAAGGAAACATCTCTTGCACATTAAACAGCGTAAAAAACTCCAGCTTTATTTACATTCCCATCATCACCCCACAGCTGACCAACATGGGCTTCACGGATGCAGGAAGCACAAGATTCCTTCAGGGATGCTCCAGGGGAGAGCAGCTCTCAGGGCAGTTAGTACTGTCTGTCTCAAAGAAAAAAAAAAAAAAAAGGAATTTTCCCAGCAAGGGCCACCTGGGTAAGAGGAGACTAATTTCTATGAATTATGCATGAGCATGCAGGGAAATGCTGCAGCAGGGAATTTAAGGGTGTGTTTTGGCAAGGCAAGGCACACCGAGTGGCCCATGTTTGCAGCAGATGTGGATTAATATGGCATATCTGAAGGCAAGTCAGGAATCTCCAATTTACACAAGTCATGACTGGACAGGGCTTTTTTTAGCTGCAGTTGGACTGGAAACTTATCCAGCAGCAGAGCAAAACTGGAAATACTTATTTAATATTTAATACTGGCTGTTTACATTAACTCCCCCTGCCTTCAGAAGTTTTAAGTACGTTTCTCCAGCTGTCCCCACACAGGAAAGAGAGGAGAACATGCATCATAATAAATAAAAATCAGACATTACCTGAAGTTCAAGTGCTCCACCAGAACGTACCCATCTGAGGGGGGAGGAAAAAGGAAGGGAATTAGCAAAACCTGGCCAAAGGCGGCCCAGCACGAAGGACGTGCCGTGGTTTGGGGGGTGGTTTGTCACCCCAGAGCCGGGCTGCGGACTCACATCTGCCCTGGGCGTTGCGGCAGATGGCGGCGTGGCCCTGCACGGCGTCGATGACATCCAGCTGTTCCCCAGCTGTGAGCGGCAGGTCGGCGCGGCGCTGGCTGCGCACCGAGCGCGCGGCCGTGGCCGTGGCGAGCACGCGGATCTCCTTGTGGTACTGCAGGACAGGGAGCGAGCAGGAGTTATTCTGTATCTGCGTGGGCAACCTTGCGAGGGCAGCGGGGAGGGAGGGAAAGAAAGATTTCAGGATGGGTTGTGAGGCTCTGGGGAGAAGGGGGAGAAAAATGACAGCAACGCCTCTGATGAAGATCCAGATGAGCGGAGAAGGCAACAGATGAGTGGGACTGATGCCTTGAAGTGGCTACCTAAAACAGGGACTAGACAAATTTAAGAGAATAAAAGTGGGTATTTATTGAAGGCCTTCAATATCTACATATTGGGCAGTCAGGAGCCTCCCAGAGGCTACACCCAACATGGACAGCAGTCACGAGTTTTTCAGACAATTATAAGTTTGGTCCAATTACATATCAATTAATCCTCCAATTACAGCTTCAGGTAATTGTGGGAAATGGATTTGTAGAAAATTCTCAAAGCCTGACAGAAAGCTCACATAGCGTGCCTCTGTGTGCAAACCTTGAGATAAGAAATGCTGGCTTAGAAATGCCATGGAATAGGACAGACATTGCTGAGAGAGAAATAGAACAAGAAACAAGTTTCAAAGGATGGCCTTGCAAATAAGACTGGATACATTGGAGAAACAGAACTGTGAAAGATGCATTGTGCTAAGACCCATGAGGGGTAATTTTAGATGATTGGCTCTAAGGCATCTACAGCTTGGTGTGGCAAAAGCTGATAGGCCAAGGAACACTGCAATTAGGAAATAGTTGGCTTCTGATTGTGATGGTGTGAATGATAACATCGGTATTGTCTCACCCTTCTCCTGAGACTGGAAATGGAATGAGAGTTTTTAAAATGCCTCTCAGTTGCCCCATCTCTGGGTCAGAAAAGGGCTTAATCCCACAAATTGTGTGAGGAGATAACTCGGCACCAGTTTGCTCCCCCTCAATTCACTTTTGTCCATACTTCTCTGGGCCTGAGGCAGCAAGGTGTCCTTGAATATCAGGCCTAGAAGGATTGTTTTGTCTGACCAAAATGGGAAGACAGTTAACTGATGCTTTATATGGAGTTTACACAGTAGTGCAGTACAGGATTTGAAAAATACAAAAGCTAAATCCTAAGGCATCAGCTGAGGACCAAGAAGGTTCCACCAGGTGTCTTTTAAGCAAACCATGGAGCTGCTTTTCTCCTCTGGAAACCCCATATTAGGCAAGAAAGCAACAGGTCAGAGGAAAACTTTCCCAGCACAGCTAAGGACCAACAACATGAGTCTTTTAAACAAGCCACAGAGCTGCTTTCCTCCCCTGACACAGCTACAAAGACACGCACCATGAACGTCTCTCTAAAGAACTTCTCTTCTTTGTCCATCTTCTTGCTCTTTTCTTCGCTGCTCTTCTTGAATTTGAAGATATTTCTGCAACAAGAGAGACACACACACACATATGCATTTCTGAGCTGCAATTAAATAATCCCTAGCGCATCTGACATTGCAACCCAGAGCCTGATTCCAGCCTTGTCTGCAAGGAACTCTTGGAACAGCAAAGCACACAAAGTTCACATCCCTATTTCTCAGCAAAGGGTGAATAGACAACTCAAATTTAGTGAGGCACAACTCGAGCCATTTTGTGTCTCCATTTGGGATAATTTCTTTTTTCTTTGGTCTGTAAGCAGTGTGGGAACAAATAAACTCTCTACTGAGTGTTTCGAATCAGCCCCATTTTTATGGAAGTCAACAATTCACTTTTCCCCCAGCAGTTTGTCTCCTTCTGGTTTTATTTATGCTCAGAAATAAAGGGTCCCCAGATAACTCTCATCCTGAGTCACTTATGGAAGTGGGGTTTGACAAAGCTCTCCAGATTTTCTTTGGGATTTTTAGCACACGGAGGAGAAAGTCCCCCAAGAAGACATTTATATGCCATTGTAAAGTGGAAAACAAGCTCGTATAACCAAATTAAAGGGAGTGGGATATTCCCTGCATATGGGGGTGCCACTCTTTGTGATACGTGAAATTACAGCTGTAGCATTCATTTTAAAACTAAGACAGGAAACAAACACCAAACAAAAAAAACCTCCCACCCATTTGTAATAAATTATTCATCCTTGGCTCATTTTGATGCACTTAAAATTAAAGAAGAAGGGAAACAAGAGCTGAAATTAGGGACTTTTAAGCTGTGAAGAGATTCCTCCTTGGGTGGCTCCTGTGATCTCCAAGGGAAAGTTGAAATTGCATGGACTCCCTGATGGTCTGTAAAGTTCTACCTGAGACTGCACAGCACAACCAGTGGTGCTTGAGCAGCCCCATGCAGGTACTCTGTGGTAAGAACCTGAAAAAATGGGTCTCTGATTTACATTCGAAGTCCCAGGTATTAGGTAATGAAAAAGGTCATTGTGATGCACATTTTTGTGATCTAAAAGGGTAGGGAAATCTCCCACTTCCATGTGAATTTTTGCAGCACCAATAACAAAAAAAAAAAAAAAAATTTGCTTTTATGCACAGATGGCACAGCAAGGGTCAATGCAATCAGCCCAGATAATCAATGCTTTAAAATACAAGGCTCTTGCAAAATCATACAGTCTTAGAATCATAGAATGGTTTCGCCCCCTGCCATGGGCAGGGACTTCTCTCACTATCCCAGGTTGCTCCAAGACCTGTCCAGACTAGTCTTGGAGTCTTCCAGGGATCCAGGGGCAGCCACAGCTTCTCTGGACAACCTGAGCCAGGGCCTCACCACCCTCACAGAGAGGAATTCCTTCCAAAAATCCAATCTAAATCTACTAAAATAGCAAAAAGGAGCCAAATATATAGGAAGTAACAACTTTTGGCTCAGCTCAGTGGAAAGTCATGACAAGAGTTCAGGATAAGACCTTTGGGTATCTTCCCCTTGTGCTCAGTTCAGATCCAAGGGTTTGTTTCACCCTTGAGATATTTTCTGCAAAGACTCCTGAAATCTGGCTTCAAAGGGAAAGGGCCCTGGACTATCAACCAACACAAAATATCTGTGCAATCAGAGACATCCTGCTCCTGAAACCACTCAGGGATGTGTACAAAGTCAGACACAGAATGGGAATCAAGACCTTTCCACGTCGTCGATGCTTTTCCTCTTGTCCTTGTACTCTTTCGCCACCCGAAGCTTTGGCATCCGGACTCTGTACTTGTCATCCTTCCCTCTGAGAGGAACAGGCAGGCAGGAATTCAGGTTTTGCCCAGCAGATTGTGTCCCCTCCCCAGACCCCTGTGCCTACAGATCTGGAGTTTTTCTCCATCTCCCCCCCCACCCTGCACTGAAATGCAAACACTTGCTGTGATTTACACCAGCACGCGCAGCCACCGCAATCATCTGGCAGCAAGACACCAGGACATGCTGTTCCTATTAAAAGTAATTTTTCTGACAGGGAGCCTGCCAGGACGGGGCTGATAATCGGGTCTGGGAGACAGAGTTTTCCTTCCTTAGGAAAAAGATCTGATTTTTCACGTGTTTCAGGGAGCTGCTCTCTCCTTTTCACGTCTCTGGCGCTAACTGGGTAACAGATCCTGCCAAATTAAACACACACAGGGAGGGCACCTGGACTGTCTCCAGAGGACTGAATCCCAACCAGCTCATGACCCTCAGTAGGTTACAGTACCAGGCACAGGTTTGTGCCAGGAGGAAAATCTCCTTGGGTTGAGGACAACCCCAGGACAGGGCATCCTCCTCACCTGGTCTCTGTCTGCCCCACCTCGACATCATCATACACGTTGTCCTCCTGGGAGACAGCTGCTGTCGACCAAAATGCAGGACAGAAAAGGATTAGGAGATGTCACTCTGAGCCCGATACTCCAAATACTCTATTGCAGAAGAAAATAGGGGCTGCTGGTCATCACTCAACCCAAAGGGGCCAAGGAAATGCAAAAGGAGCCTTGGAGCTCCCAAACACCCAGCAAAGGTCCAGCACAAACAATGATGCTTGGGTTGGTTAGTTGCTTTTATGGGCAGTTTTCTGCATGGGTTTGGCCATCCAGCTCCACGGATGGAGCGGGAGCAGCAGCAAAGCCCCAGCTTTGCACTGCAGCCAGCCCAGGCAGCGTTCCCAAGACAAAGACTTGGGTAGGTTCCCTCCAATGTTCAACTTCTCAAGGTTGAGGTTGTATCCACCCTGTTTATGTAAAGGAACCTGACCCTCCAGCAGGCAGGAACTAAGAGTTTTACAAAGAGTAAAACCCCTTGTAAAGAGTTTTGTAAAGCTAGGGTGCCATGGGCTCACATACCACTACCAGCAGTGGTTCTGCATGGACTCTTTCACACCTTACCTTCCTGGATATATCCAGATCTGCAGAAGGAATGCTCTTCTTTAGAGCAAAACCACCCAAAAATGAGCAAAACCCCCACCCTCAAATGAAACACAAATCTCTATCAAGTCTTCAAAGCTGCTGCTGCCACAATACATGATTTTCAGAAAGGCACAGTGCACCATGCTGATTTTACAAAACATTGGCTCTTCAAACACACACAAACCCCCAGGAGTCAGGTACAGGTATGTGCTTACCTAAATTTGGTACTGAAATGGAAACCAGTCTGTGGATAGAAAAAAGGCTTTTAGAAACAAATCTGCACATCAGCAATGCCAAAAAAAGCCACGAGGAGCCCCAAAAAGCTGTCAGTGATGCTGCTGAAGTGACAGAGACAGGTCGAGGTGTACGGGCTCCATGGTACCAAGAGCATTTCCCAAAATGATATCCCTTGCTAAATAAGCATTTCCATCCTGACAGCAATAAGAGCCATGTGTTCATCAAGCAGGAAAGATCTACACTGCATCCAAACTCCTGCTGCCCTTCACAACAGCAAGGGGATTGCTGGACAGTTGGAATTTTTAGTCAGTAGTAATTCCTTCCTGTAAGTCTGCCAGCATGAGGGGTTGTCCAGGAATTCAAAGGTGACAGTGTCTGTAGATACCTAAGATGATTTCAGGAGCTTTAAGGGTTCTTTGAGACAGGAGAATGGCACAAAACCTGGTGGTTCTTTCCCTATAATGATATTTGAAGGAGCTGCTGCAGGGCATCTTGTGTGAAAAGGTTTGTAAGGAAAATGAACCTTCCTGACATGAAAGAGGAAACGTTTAACCCGGAATTCCCAAAGAAATAAGAAAAGGCAGCGTTTTCCTGGAGCTCAGGCACTGTGCACAGGGTAAGGCATTCACTGGCAGCAGTGGAGGACAGGTTCTGCACACCTGAGGAAATGGCAATTTATGGACAGTTTTGAATATTAGAATACCCAAAAAGGCACTGTAGGAAGTTACATAATATTCCCTGCCCTACTAGAATGAAAACCCACTGTTAAACCTCTCCAGCAGATGCTTTTGCTCTTGGCCCTGAATAGAACTTGGAATAAAACCCCACATCAACAAGGCTGTCCCTAATGCTGGCTCACAGGTCAAGGCAGCAGGTATCACCTTCCTACATTCCCTCGTGTCATGCTGAGGTATCAGAAAAGTGCCAAAGGCAGCGAACATCTATGAAAACCTGGAAACTGCTGTAGGACCAGCTCCAGGAGATTCCTGATGCCAGAGGTTCTGGAGAAGCTGCACAGATGGACCATTGGCCACATCTGCCATAGTAGCTCCTAGTGAGTTGATAGAAGCACTTTTGGCCTATGTTCCCCCCAAAAAAGAGCTGTATTCCTGACTCCTAGACCTCCTGCTCTCCAGTAATTGCCAGGAGGAATGCTCAGGTTTGAAGGGGGAAGGGTTGGGACCACCAGCATTTTCTTACCTTAGGTTGTCCTTGAGCCTGAAATTGTTCAGCTTCAACTTTTCTATCTTAAACAGGTTTCCAAATCTCTTTTGCTTTTCTGTTCTGTCCAAAAGATAAACAGGTTTTAAATTAAAAGAGACACAAGGTGCAGAAGCAGCCCCAGAGATCCTGAGACAGGGAAAGGAAGGGCAACAAACCCTGGACCTCAGCTCAGAGGAAGAATTTAAGTGTTAACAGCATCATATGGATGAAACACTCACTGGGATAAGCACCAGCACAGCAAAAGGTGCCTAATTATTAAGTCCAAGCTCATATCTTTACTTAGCTTAAAACTTCTCTGTGTTAATTGAAGTTGTTCTCCTCTGACCCAACAGTTAGAGGGTGATCCAGGTTTTTTTGGAGTGAAAACTCCTGAGGAAAGGGCAGAAAACTCCTGAGGAAAGGGCAGGAAAGGGCATTACCCAGAAGCTTTGCAGTGACCATTAAAGGGGACATCAGGGGCACCTTCTGAGCCACCCTCCATCACACATTTCTATTGTGTGTGTCCTTGAGGAGGACAGTCCCTGGCACACACTTCTCTCTGAAGTTTACAAAGGGCTGCAAATCTACACTAAAATTTTCTTGTAAAGTATCTGCAGGCAACCCAGGTCCTCCCCTGGGGGTCGTTTCCCCTGCACAAGGACCATTAAAAACCCTTTATGTGTCTCAGCACACTTAATCCTGCACGTGGGATCAATAGAGAGATCACAGAAAGGCTGGTTTGGGGATTAGGACCCTGACCTCTGAAACCTGTGAATCTGGTCCCAAATGGCCTTGAAATTCCTTTGCAGCCCCAGCAAGATGCACTGCTCCCTTTGTGAGTCAGCAGGAGAGTTTAATTTCTGCAGCCACGTGCAGAGGGGCGAAGAAGAGGCAGGGATGTGATTCCAGGGGTGGGGGTGTGCAGGATCCATCTGGGAACATGCTTCCCTCTGGATGGAGGAGCTGCTGCTCCCCCACCACGCGACTCCCACGGACAATTTGCAGAGAAATGACACTTCCTTCTTTTAATAACCATCCTGCCACCTCCAGGGGGGGTTCAGCTTTCCCCTTTTTCCTCCCTCCCTGTCACACACAGCCTGTACATCCACGTGGAAGCTGGGCTGGGATGCAGATGCAGGGAAAAGCAGATGTACAGCAACACCTTATTATTCCTCCCACACTGCTGCTCAGGAGAGAGCCACCAGATGCACTCCAAGCAATCCTGTGCCACATGTGCCTTTCCCAAGGGCTGTCTCTATTCCTTACAAAGGTAACTTTTTACTGCACAAGGGTAGGGAACCACACAAAACACAACTAAAATTCACCTTACACCTCCTAATCCATTTGGGAAGCTCAGGCAATGCATAAACCAGAGGCTGCAAAACTCATTGGTTTTAAAACACATCCCGTGGAAGCAAATATCTTGAGAGGCTACATAAAAAAGGGCAGGTTGCAGGTTAGTTACAGCACATCAGGTTCCTCTCCAGCCTTCTGTGATCTCAAATGTGGGCATTTTGTCCTGTTTTATGGGGACAGTTTGTCCCTTGAGCACCCCCTCTTTTGGCACACACAAAAAAGGTGCCAATTCTCAGCCATTAATCAAGAGAAGGCAAGTGAGGCTGTCCTGGGTGCTTGATGCAGGAGTAGATCTGGGAGGGCAGCACTTCCAAAGGATGGAGGGTGTTACAGGAAGAAAAATCCCCCTCACTGCTCTGGGATTTAATTTTGGTCATGACTTTTTGCTCCTGAAGTGTTAGCCAAAGGGGAAAGAGGGAGGAGGAAGGGAAGAAACCCACCCACACAACAACTTCTCTGCAGTTGAGTCAGGGAAAAAAGAAAAAAAAAAGGCTTCCAGCCAGTACCTGGCATGCGAGATCAAGGCTGAATGGCCAGAATTTCAAAATACAGGCTGAGAAATTGCAACTTACTCTGGTTTTGCTGGGTTATCACCCCCAATCTCAACATCTTCATATGTTTCCTCGTAGCTGTTTCCTGAAACTTAAAACCAAGGCACGCCATTAAGACAAGTTCAGTAGCAATAGGGTGAGGTTTGCTGGACAAATTGCACCCAGACCTTTTACATTTCACTCTTCAGGGCTGCTCAAATGAATTCCATGCTAGACATGTATACTACTCCCCACTGGTTTTAATGGGAATTCGGAGCAACGCAGCCAGGAGGAGACACTGTAGATGCTGAAAGTGAAACAAAACCATTCCCAGCATCTCCCAGGGACCAGCCCAAATTGAAAGCAGCTTCTGTTTGAGCTTCCCCACTTACTGCTGTCTGAAGTGAAGGAACTGGAGGCATCTGAGCCGTGGCTGCTGGAAGACACAAGTGTGACATGGGGGGTCACTGCTGGGGGGATTTTAAATGACATTTCCTAAGCACAGGCACTGCAAGAGCCCAGGGCCACACTCACAGTCTGTCCTGCAACTCCTCCACGTCGTCATAGATGTCCTCTGGTGCCTGCAGAGACTGCCCAGGGTATTGGCCCAAGGCTGTTCCTTCTGGCTTTGGAGCACCAACACCCACGCTGTGCCCTGGAAATGAAATTATAAATGAATAAATGAAAGAAATGAAATAAATTATAAATAACTGAAATAAACCCTTGCTTTAGGAGCTTTTCTGAGGAACTCCTCTCAGAGAAAGGAAAACTGTTGAGGGTAACACAACAAAAAAGAGCCTACAGATACATTTTCCATTCCAGGAAATTCTCTGCTCTGAGACACTTCAAGGAACAAAAGCGAACAATTTTCAAAGTTTGTAGCTTTAAAATGTTTAAAAGCCATAAAATTATTTTATGTTTAACTTAAAAATGTCTGTCAATTTTTTCAATTATGGCAGCTCTGACCCAAATCTTTCTCACCTAAAAGCATCCAAGAGATTATTCTTGGATCTCCAAAGAAGTGATTGGAGGGAAAGCTTGGCACGGTTGGTGGAAATGTTAAGATCCAAATAATGAACCAGTCCATTGGAATACACCTGTAAATCAACACCTTGGAAAGGACCCAAGGAGGATGAGCACCCCTGAGATGGACTTCACTGAGGGCTGGAATCAAGCCTGGGAGTTGCACCTCGTGAGGTTAGAAACAGATGATTCCTGGAGAACTCTTAAGTGGCCATGCTAGAACCTTAAAACTGACTTAAGAGAGCTGAAGCAATGCAGAAATGCAGCCACACAAATCAAAGCAGATAGTGTTTGTAAATGAACAAGGGGAGTATTCCAGGCCAGGCTGGGCAGGGTTTGGAGCACCCTGGGACAGTGGAAGGTGTCCCTGGCCATGGCAAGGGGTGCAACGAGAGGATCTTTTAGCTCCCTCCAACCCAAACCATTCTCATTCATGCAGTAGATCTTGCTGGACACAGGCACCACCTCAATGTGGTCCAGCTAAAGACCAAAACTTCTGCAAAAACATTTAAATTCAGCAAATTAGAAAAGCAGGCAGTGGTGGGCCAAATAATTCACCAAATCAGCCTCTCTGTTGAAGAAGGAGGCTCACCAGGAGTACTTTGGAAAAAAAAAATCCCAGCAGAAATTACCTCCAGCTGTTCAAAGGTCAAGCAAACCAGCAAGATCTTTTACAGAAATAGACACCAACCAAACCAGAAAATTATTATGAGGTGATTTAAAATAATAATAATAATAAAAAAAGGAATACCTGAGAACCACCCCAATAAAAATAACCACAGTCACAGTCAATTTACACTTTCTCCTTCACACTCCTGGTCTGTCCACAGAGCCCAGCAGAGCTACTTCTCTCTCTTTCATCTTTGAAATGCTGCCATATCACACCAGCGGCTCGCAGAGTCTTTGCAGAACAGGACCCATGGACATTTATAGCTGAAGCTGTGCTTACAGAGGGGATGTGATCTGGTTTAGCTGTGCAGATGAGGTGCCTTTCAGCAGCTCTGGCCACTGCCTCAGAGCATCCTGACAGAAGGAGCCCTAAGTCAGCCTGGCACCACGGGGAGGTGGAGCAAGGAGCCATCACCCATCCCAGCCAGGCACAGAGGGAGGCTTCAGGCTCTCATCCTGCATTCCTACCCCAAGCCTTGGCCAGCCCCTTTCCTGAGACTCCATAAATTAGGAGGAGCAGAGGAGATGGATTTCAGCTCTCACGGATAAGGGCAATCTGCTAGAAAAACAAACACCTCGGCCGGAGCTACGCTGATGGTTAACCAGCTTAGGAAGCTGTTTGCACAGCCAAAATAAATGATCCAGACCAGAATACAAACGCTCAGGCAACCTTTTGCCCCGGTTTAACTAAATTGGTTCAAGAGTTGCATCCAAATTTAACGTTATTTCCCATATGGAAGAGACATTTGGGCAGCAGATGGGGCTGGGGACTGGGGAAACACTCAGTGGTGCAACGAGATACTCACAGTGCTCTGCTCTGCCTTTTGCCAGCCCTGGTGGGGTTGGATACGTTGCATTTTGGGGACTGGTCACATCCTGCTTCCCTTGCAGAACCTTCAGCCCACCTCTGCCATCTGCCTTGGCGTGGCTGGTGGGAGACATGTACTCATTTCCACCTGTCTGGGATGCAACGTTGGGTTTGGTCAATGCAGTCCTTAGAAACAGCTTTCTAAGATACATTTCTATTACATATCTATGCATCCATAAGAATATCAATTAGCTGTGGACTTAAAGCAGCTTCACACCCTTCTCCATCAACCTTTCAGGCTGAGGCAGTGGAGTGATGAACAAGGAAAAGAGAAGGTGGAAACCCCCTGGCATTAAGGGCTCAAGTTCCAACTGTTTCCCAGACAGGGAGGACAGAAGGAGAAGAGACATCCGATAATCATTATTAAAATTAACCTCAAGGATACAATACCTCAAACATTTTGTTCTCCTCCAGTTTTGCTCTTTCATGGCTTGGTTTCCCCTCTTTTTCATCCTCTGTTCGAGCTCTTTCTGGACTGAAATGTTCAGAAATGACAGAGATCTCAGCACACAGACACTTCAGCAAAGTCACAAACACGTTGCCTTGTGACAGTGCCCAAACAAGTAGCTCATTTTCCCTCTGCACGAGGGAGATGCCCAAATGACCAAAGGGCAAATCCCAATCTAAAGGCCAGTGGTCCCTCAGGGATAATACAAATCATTCTTGGAAGAGAGACAAATTAACACGATTGTTTCCTCACAGCTGGAAAGGACAAAATAGATCCATTTGTGGTGGCACCTGGATCACAGGATGTGCCTCTCACCACACTGTGCTGAGATTTAGGCAAGAAGAAACAGCAACAGGATGCAGGACTTGATACCTTTTTTTCCCCAGCATCACAACATTTCACCCAAAAGTGACCCTTTTTTATCACATAACTCTTCAATTACCAAAAACCTAGCCTTCAGACAGTGACCATAAATACACACTACAAGGAGCTTGAAGTGTGGCATTTGTAGGGTGAAATTCAGAATGGACCGTGCCTTGCCTTGGACCTAAACCAGGTGCCCCAGTTTGTGAGCCTCATAACTCTCCCTGTTTACACTCTTCAGGTTTCAGTAGGAATAGAGAGTGTAATTTTTTTCAATCTCCCCCCCCAGATATGTTTTAGAATGAAATCAATCTTAGAAACCATGAGTGCTGGCAAAGAAAAGCATCATCTCTATCTTGGTCATGAAATATATGAAATTTCTTTCTATTTACTGAGTGTTACAATATTCAATTCCTAACCCTAATCAGTTGTGGGGCTAGAAGAAGTTTGAGAGAGAGGAAAGGAAATTACCTGGATTTGGCAAAGGGAAAAATCTTCTGTTTCTAGAATAAAGAAGAGGAAAGCCTTCAGCCACTGTGCTTTTCTCAGCAGTCAAGCTTTCATACAAGGCCTCAACTGTCAGCTAGCATTTAAAGAAATATTTCTTTAGAAAGCCCAGAAGTATTTTATGTTTGGAATAGTCATCAGGCAAGGATATTTCATCTCCTTTGCAGGACAGGGAATACACATATTGACAAACTATACAGGGATAATAAAACAGTGCTGGGATTGGACCAATGAAGCTACTGGTCAGCATGGAAGCTATTACAGAAAGGAGAGCTTGCAGAGGAGCAGGAAGTTTTTTAAATTTAAAAAAAGATTTCCCAGCCTGCCATAAAATGAGACCCCAGCCAAGCCAGAGAACCTCTCTGCAAATCACACAGAGATAAATATGTTTGGGAAGCTGTGCTATTTCCCAGGCAGTGTGATGGCTTTGCAAGCCAGGACTTGAAAGTGGAGTTTGACATTTTACAAAGAGTTTCAGCAGGGCCAGAGCTGATGGCCAGGACATGGAGATCTCCTGGCACGAGGTGATGAGCTCTCAGCTGAGCTCAGCCAAGCAGGGCTTATCTAGGATCAGCTTCAGCAGTTCCTGTCCTGTGCCATGCAGGATCCTGCCTTCCCTGCAGGATATCCCCCCTGCCAAGGGGAGCTGCCACCCTCTGCAGCCAGGGGGAAGTGAGAAGGGAGATCTGCAGCAGAGGGATCCCTGCAGCAGGGAATGAAAGCCCCTACAACTGTGCCCACCACAATTGTCCTTACTTACGAGCCACAGCTCCAAGTGTGCTGCCAAGCCAAGCAGCCTGGCTCAATTTTGCTTTTACATCTTCACAGAGGGATTACCAGCACCAGCTCAGCCTTGGCAGGAAATTCCAGAACATTTCAGTGTTCGCTTCAGACTTTTTTTCCTCCAAAAATTCACATTCTTGATATAACACTTAACACTTGGTCTACCACCAACATCCACCCTGTTGGTGTTATCACTTCCTTACATTTCTGCACTGGAAGTCAAGGGAACTGACTCTTCCCACTGCTATGTTTGGGAATCTCATTAGTCTTTGTGTCCCCTCTGCAATTTCTTATTTATTTTTTGAGAGTCTTCACAGACAGCACACAGAGAAATTCTTGGCAGGGAAGAAATACAGATATTAGAAGTTTTCAAGACACTTACCTTGTGTTTTTGAGGCTCTGCCTTAGGTGCTAGGAAAGTAATTTATGAACAGATATTAATTTTTAGTCTATTAAAGCCCCTGCACTTTCAGGTGCAAAACCCAGCTTCAGTTGGGATGCTCAGCATCCAGGCACAGATTCCCCGTGTCCTACAGCTCCTGCCTCTGCTATTTGAGCACTGGTTTGCATGCAGGGGGCTGCAGCACCAAGCCTGACTGGCCACAGTTTTCAGGGCTCTGTGAAATCTCAGGGGGCTGTGGCAGCCCCCTCCAAGGGACTTGCTTGGCTCCTTTCCCACTGGGAGACAAAACCCATGCACGTGGCAGAAATAACCTTCCAAAACTCCCATGACTTCCCAAACACTGGGAAATGTAAAAGCAGAGCAGTGGCACCTTTGATAGAGAAAATTATACTGGGGAAAATTATTAAGGGACCTCAAAAAGTCTTGTAGTCTGTGCCCTTCTGTTCCCAAGAAGATGCTGAGGTTTGCCTCACTATCTTCCTTTTATTCTCCTCTATGTGGGCCATATCTTATGATATTCCCCACTGAGTTTTACTATAAGCATCATTTTACCCCCGAAATTTTAACATTTTTTGTCATTGCCCCAGAGTCCTCACAGTGCACAGGGGCACAGGACACTCATTCTTGTTCTCCCAGACCACTGTGCAGCTGCTTTTCTCAACAAGAAACTGTATTATTCCCTATTTTAAAGGCTTTTCTTCCCAGCAAGCATGTAATTCACCTCACAGTGCTGCCTTTTAAAGTACCTTCAATGACAGACAAGGTTGTGGTGTCCCCAGACTGATTCAGGTACATTGGGGTTTCTTCATAATTATTCTGCTCTTCAAGTTGAGCACTGAAAAGATGAAAAAGAGAGAAAAGATTTTTTTTTTTTCTCCTGTCCCTTTTAGAAGTATGAAAGAGAAAAATAAATTCATCTTAAGGACAAGGAAATCAAGAGCTTTGATAGTGAGCCTACAAAAAAGCAAGGTGAAATCAGGAATTCCTCAGAGGGAGAGGGGACCTGTAGCAGATGCAGGGCTAGCTGAACCTTCCCCCTGACTCCACACTCCCACTGCTTGTCCTTTGGGAAGCCAGGCTGAATTTAGAGGGCTCAAAGCACATCAGGAGACATCCTACTAGGGTTAGCATCTCCTGTAGATTCTAGTAGAAGTAGCAACAGAAAAAAATCCTTCAAGTAGAAACAGGAAAAAAAACAAAAAAACCCCCAAAAAACCAAAAAACAAAACAAGGAAATTGGAGAGCAGCATTTTTCAAGCCTACTCAGGTACTTTGAAATTGATAGCAATTCCCAGTTGCACTCTTTGGCACGTGGCTTCTCATGGAAGGGAACAAAAGGGGAAGCAGAGATAGCAGAGAGGACTTTTAAAGGTCCTGCTCCTGAGCTTATCAATCCACCCACTCCATGCCAACCCCGAGAGTGGCACGTGCCAGGCCCAGGAGGAGGGGAAGCACCACAGCTCCAGCACCACACAGCCTCGAGGGCTGGGCTCCCCAGCCCAGTTCCCATCTCCCCATTCTCCTTTTTCCTTTTCCCCTCCCGAAATTCACGTCAGTGTCACTTGGGAGCAGATGCAGGGGTAAAACCCAACATTCCTGAATTACCCAGGAGAATCCACCAGTCTTCCCCTCCGCCCACAGTGGTGGAGATTTTGGCATTTTAGGAATGTACCCGGAAGCAGCAAAAGCACAAGACACGGCTTGTAACACACGTGGGGGACAGGGTGAGGTGGGGAAAGAGCAGCAGGAAGAATTCTTTAGGGAACTTCCTCCTTCTAACAGTAAAAACCCTCGGGGAGGGTCTGTGTTTCCTGGAATCACCCCGCTGTCACCACTCAGCTTCAACAGAGAAAGGACTAAGGGCAAACCACAACACAAGGAGCAAAAAACTCAAGGTGCACTTTGACAGCAGTGAAATCAGAGAAGGAAACAACCCCTAAAGTCAAGCGGAAGGCTGTGCTGATGGCAGGGGCTGCCCCAGCCCCTCAGTGTCCCCAGCGCTGGGGACACTGCCCTGCTGTCCCACAGGGTGTTCTTCATCCCCACACAGCTCAGGAATAGTCAGCACACGAAACTCTGTCAGGGTCTCTAGGAGACCAGACTCCATTCCAGGTGAGGCTTTGAGGAGGGGAATTCCTGTCCCCAAACTGCTGCTATTTTGCTTTTATGCCAGAGTTATTTAATTAATTTCCCCTGTTATCACACAGTTAATATTTAACAAGCGACCTACTGTAAAGACCATATCACAAGTGCTGGAGCAAGACAGCTAACCCTGCTGCATTACATTGCTAGAACAGCTTTGGAGGAGGTTATTTTTTGACCAGTTCTCTTCTGACAAGTACAGGTTAAAAGTTAACACCAGCCCACACTGGCAGGAGCACCTCATGATGTCAAGAACAACTTGCTGTCGATAGCTGGAGGAGTTGTTTGGGCACAGAAAGTATTTTAAGAATTCTCCTCTCTTTGCTTTGGTTCAGCTGTTCCATTTCCCCTTTCCACAACTACATCAAAACATGTACGAATATTTTCCCCCACTTTTGCTGCTCTTGTTGTACAAATCCCAGGCTGCTGCACAGCCACTCGTGACAAGTCAGAGACCAGAAAAAGTCAGGATCTCCCTGCATACAAAAGAATTGTGTCTGCAAGATTTCTGAGCTGTTTCAGACAAACTCAAGTGATTTTGGTCCACCACCCAATAAGAACCTCCCTTCAGCACGTGGAGGCAGCTGAAGGGCTGGGATGGTGAGGGAGGGCAGTGGCTCCTGTGCCCTGGTTGTGCTGGCTGCACAAACAGAGGGCCACAGAGTTGCGCAGGAAGACAAATTCCAATTCCAGGAATACAAACCCCCAACGCCTTCTGGTTGTGCCAGCGTTTTGTTTCAGCAACAGTTTTCAAAAGCATTTCTTTTCTAAAAACACAAAACTTGAGTACACAGCAAACAGGAAGCAAAAAACACACACGGGGTGGGGAGTGATGACTGTGCAACTACAGCAGTGGCAGAGTTCTACTTCCCTCCAGTTAAACCAGACCTAAAGACACATGAATATGGCTCTCCATGAGGCCTTAAGAGCCCACAAGAGAAAAGAGGGGTGAAGTTTCTCCGTTAGGAGAGGGGCCTCCCAGCCAGCTTTGAGCTTGCCATGTAGGTCCATCACACAATCACAGAATCCTAGAGTGGGTTGGGTTGGGAAGGAACCTTAAAGATGATCCAGTTCCAAACCTTCCCTCTCCCACAAGCAGGGACACCTTCCAGTAGACCAGGTTGCTCAGGATCCCATCCAACCTAGCCTTGCACACTTCCACGTCCTTGAGCAGCCCCTGGAGCAAGCTGCTGCCTCCAGGAGTGAGCCTTCCCTCCAGGCTGAAGGGGAAATGGGATGGGGATGTTCCCATTGATGCCTCAGGTTTTAGCTTTTCTATTTTTCAGATTCTGTGCTGCTTTAGTGTGTGAGTCTGGGCTTCATGTTAAGGGATGGTGAGCTCTCTGCAGAGACTAGGGAGACAAAATAGTTCCTTCTCTAGCTGGGGACCAAGGACAAATGATCCAAATCTCAGCCCAAGAGCACAAACAACATGGGCAGAAGAGAGAAAAACAAGAATGGGCTAAAACTGTAATTGGACAATTAACTCCGATATACAAATGAGCAGAACTGATCAAAGTGAGAGACCCCGTGACCAGTCCTCCATTTTGGTCCATCTTGGGTGCAGCCCTGGCTGGGCTCTTGTGCTGCCCGAGGTGGATCCATGGAGGCCTTTTAATAAACACCTACTTCATTCTTTAACTCTGTTCTAGGGCAGCCTTCACAGGGCATCACCATCACCTGTGAGCCACGCCTTGCCTCTCCCCAGGCTCACCTTTCAGGGGTCAGGTAATCCTCTTCTCCAGCAGCTGCACACAAAGACAGAGGATTAGTGTTGGAAGGAAGCCCAGGCCCCCCCAGAGCACACGGGGAGGTGTGACAAGGACAGCCCTTCCTCGCTGCACACAAAGGCAGGCGTGACACAGCACTGCCAGCACAAACTAGGGACCTGGCCCTGTTAATTTGTCATTGTTATTTCACATTTCCCGGCAACAACTTCAGGCTTTCTAGAGATGGATAATATTGGGAGGGCATGGATATGATGGCATTTAAATGTAACTAGTTCCCCCATAGATGAATATATTTAGAAAAGGCAAGTAGGCTAGAAAAGAGTTTCAGTGAAAACCTCTCTTTCCCTCTCGTTCTTATCAAAGCCAGGGCACACCAATGAGAACTGGCACTGTAAAGCCGAAGAGACTTTAGCAGAGCCCTTCTCACAAAAGCAGCTCCCTTTGAATTCATCAAAAGTTGTGCCTAAAGATCTGGCTGTAATTAAGGCTGTATCTATAAAGAAACACCACTTAGCAGCTTACTAAGTGGTCCAGAATATTCTATTATGCAACATCAATAGGGTTTTATTATGGGAAAGTGAACTTTTGCATTTCTTGATGTCGGAACACTTAACGACATTGCCCTCTGTTGTATTTAAAACAGAAGTGGGGGGGGGATTAGCAGACTATTTTCTAACAATTTTATTGTGCCTTCCCACAGTTGTGTGCTCCAGAATCTAGGCATTTCCCATTGAAGAGGAGTGATAAAGATCAGCCCAGCTCCCAGGCAGCTGCTGCTGCTTTACAGCCAGCTGTAAACTGCTCTCAGCACGCTGCAGTTGGGAGGGAAGCGGGTTTCTGAGCATGGGATGGCGTCCAGCCTGGAAAACCAGATCCCTTTTCCAGATTAAGAGCAAAAATCGGCCCCACTGAAACTGCTGGGCTCTTATTAATGTTTGAGGAAGAAGTTATAAACAAGTAACAATGTCTGATTTCTGTGTGCTGGAAATCGCGGCCTTACAGCTGTCAATAAACTGCTCGTTTTAATTCATTTTCTACAGAACAGATCTGGGAGAAAAAAAAAGACTAAATATCTCTTACTTGTTTCATTTCCTCTGTGGACCAAAGGCATGGTGCTGTGGAAAGCACTGAGATCAACCTTTGGGGGTCTTGGAGGCTTCCCAGGGGCAGGACCCAGGGATTCAGCTGAAGGGAGAGGTTTAATCCTTGGCCACTTGCTCCCAGGGCTGTAAGACCATTTTCCTGCTCCAGGCTGGCAGAAGGGAGGCTCCGATTCTGCTCCAGAGAAGCACAAGGACAGGCAGCAATTAGCCCTGATTTAAGCAAAAATCCACATAGGATCATTAGCTGTTATACTGACATTTCTAACCAGCTCTGCCTCCTCCCAGCTTCAGTGTCCCCATCACCACCATAATGGCAGAACAAATGGAAATGCCCCATTTTTACAGATTTTTACCACGTGAACCATGTAGGGGTCTCAGCTCTTGACAGCTCCCTTCCTCTGGATTATAAAATACCAGCCCAATTTTCTGTGCCGGTAACAGTTTAATCCACCAGGATTTAGGGCTGTGGCTGTTTGCAGTGCTCAGTGCTGGTGAGGTGGCTTTCCAGGGTAAACAAAAGTCTTAAGGTTTTCAGTGCCTCATCACCCAGTCATGGCAGCAAGGGGAGCTTCACAGCCTCTGACTTTCCCAGCAGCAGTTTCTCTAGGAAATATCTTCTCCGATCTTAAATGTGACCTTTTGCAAAGCTGGGAGGGTGCAGAGGTGGTGGTGGTGGTGGTGGGGATTCAGGTTTAAGCTCTTTTAATTAGAATTAAAGTGTCTTTGCAGACCAGCCTTTCACAGCTGTGTGAAGTCACCTTTACCTTGGGATTTCAAACAGTCAAAGCACATTGAAACTAAGATACTCTCCTGTCCTCAGTTTCCATCCTACTCTCAAAATGTGGGCAATGTCTTAGCGTGAGTTTTTAAAACAATTTCTTGGATATGGGGAATCTTGCCCAAGCAGAGCAGCAGTTTGAGACCCGTTTCTTACCTCCAGGACCTCCAGAGCAAGAACAGAGCATTCCGATGGGCCAGCTTGGCCTCTTGTTTGAGGGTCCCAGCCCTGAGGAGCTTTTCCCTCCTGCTGCTGTATCCTGCACTTCCAGATCACCTATACACTCATATATTTCTAAATTCAGTGTTAAGAATACACCTTTCCATACCTTTCTGGAGCTGAGGTGGCTCTCTGGGCGCACGATAACCCGAGTGGCAGAACGCAGATGCCACCACACGCTCAGCACCGGCTCCATCAGAGCTCCTGTGTCCTCTGGGAGCCTGGGGAAGAGCTATCCCTCTGCCATGCAGAGCATCCTTCCTCTGGGCACGCCAGTCCAGCAAAGGGGAGCTTCCAGAGGGTGGCATCCTGGCACTGCCTGCTGCAGCAGGAGCTGAGTTGGCCGCCCGCTGGGTTGGGATCCTTGGACTTGTTTTTTCCTTGCAGGATAAAGTCTCTTCCCAGATCTGTAGGACATGCTGGAAAGAATCTGGGAGCTGACGGTCCTCTGGAGTTGTTTGGCTTGATCCTTGCTGGTCAGTGCCACAGGAGAGCAGAGGCTTTTCTGAGCTGCCCTTGGGAGAACTCGGCCCTTTCTCCGAGGTGCTGCCCGTGTGCTCTTTGCTGTGCCCCGTCCGCTCCCCGTAACCCCGAGGCTGTGCCAAGGGGCTGTGCTGGGTGAGCACAGGGGCTTGGGAGGTGGGA
Source organism: Motacilla alba alba (assembly GCF_015832195.1). NCBI lineage: Eukaryota > Metazoa > Chordata > Aves > Passeriformes > Motacillidae > Motacilla > Motacilla alba. Next base: position 4,147,695 of record NC_052023.1, on the reverse strand, counting down.
TGGGCAGGCTTGGACACTTTCACCTCTCTCTTAGGCAGGGGCAGAGGGCTGGAGGTGGTGTTCCCTGCAGAGCCAGATTTGGGGGTGATCTCCGTCAGGGGTTTCTGCCCCGGCTTGTTGGCCAAGCTGGACTCATTCTGAAATTTTGCTCGGAGGGCTTTGAAATCAGTCACACCTTCCTGGGTGAGGGGAGAGAGGAGAGCACAAAACAGCTGCTTACAGAGGTGGCAACAAGCAATTTAAACAATCATCCTGTTTTCAGAGAGAAACAGGCTGCACGCTCCACCTTGGTCACCAAGGATATGCCGATCTGGTGAAAATTTAAAAGCAGCAGAGGAGAATTTGCTCTTTCAAAGGATCCTCCAAAGGCTCACAAATCACTTCTGGTGAAGACAAAAGAGCAAAAATGCAGGAGCACAGCATGGAAACCAAGCAGGGGCAGTGTGGCATGGGGAAATGCCTCCTTCTCCCCAGTGTCACCCAGTGATGGAGAATTTCCCTCGGGAGGATCTGGCAAACACTGAATTGGATGTTGAAGCTTTCCTGGCAGAGGTGCTGCAGTGCTGTTTATACACCTGCTGGGTATGAAAGCTGCACTTTATTTTCAGTACACAAGCACCAAACAGGGGAGAGGCCAGTGCTGCTCCAGAGATGCCCAGCCATCCCCACCCTCCTTGAGAAAACTCCACCATGAGAAGAGAAGCACTAAATATCCTCCTTGGTGCTGCCCTCCTAATGACCCCTGGGACAAAATGCTCTTCCTCCAGGCTGCTGGTTCAGCTCAGGGTCCCTTAGGTCATCCAGGGCTCTTTGGATGCCTCTGCCACTCCAGGAAGCAGAGCACACACAACCCAAACACGTGGCACACAGAGAGCATCTCGCAGTGCGGGTGATGGATCCTGGCCATGACACTCAGCTCCTCTCCCACACAGTTACCAGACCCCAGGTTCTTGAAGAAAAGCAGCAAATCAGTGACAGTGCAGTTTAAAAGGGCACTTAAAGAACATTTTGTTTCAGTCCCTCACTCCCCTGCATCCCACGCTGGAGAAAAGGGACCACAATTTTTGCCTGCAGTGCCGTGGCTTAAATTCAGCCCTGAACTGAACTAGGGAGAAAATATGAAGAAAAATTTATGAGCTACTTAAGTCCTTGAACTGCTCTATAACTTTTTATATGCCATGATTACATTAGGTGCTCTGCTCTGGCAGCTTAGTTCAGCGCAAGGCTTCACGAGAACCTGTCTAATGAGGAAATTGGAAAAAATTATCTAGGACAGAACTTCGTTATTCTGAAAAAAGCTCCAGCCTTAAGTGTTAAGACAGAACAGATGAATAGCATACTGAGGTTTTATTGCATTTAATTGCACGATTTATTAAACACTGACAATTTCTCTTGAATAACCCCTTTCACTGACTTTATTACTTTCACAGGGTAGTACATGATGTAAAGAACCAGCCCTTGGGGGAGAGGTTTGAATTGCTCCAATTATATTTCATATTAGTGGTCAGCAGCCTGATGCTGTGTGAGCTGCCCAGACAGGCTAATCTAGCGGCGAGCCACGGGAGTGGGAGCTTCCAGAGGCACACGGAGGATGAATCACGTTTGGGGGGAGAAAAATTTTAAAAAATCCCACATGCACCCGATCCCTCCAGCGATGCCAGACAGGATATAAAGCAGTGAGGTGCCCTAATGCAATTGCAGGGAGCTGTTACACGTGGTTGAAGAGTTCAGAGCTGTTTACCTCCCCGTGCTGATTTTCTTTACTGGAGCAAACAATTCCTCATCAGTGCCCTCAGAGACAAAGAAGAGAGAAAGGAAAAGTACCTGCTTGTCTCAGTGTGCCCCAGGCGAGGCAGACACGGGGTTTTTGGTCAGGCCTCTCCCTGGCGCTGCCTGTGACAGAAATGGGCTGTGACAGTCAGGAGCTTGGCACTAGGTTTAATTAAAGTGGGATAGATATGAGCTTTCCTTTCCCCCTCTCAAATTGTTATTCTTCTTGCCTTGAAACAGAGCTTCAGCTGATTTGCCTAATTAAGAGATTATCAATGCACTCTCAGTGCCCCTCACTGGGATGTGGTTCCCCCAGAGCGCAGCCTGATGGGATGCTCGTGGGAAGGAGGGACAAGCATGGCCCCAGCCAAACACAGGGAACTGCTGGGGTGGATGGGGTTAAATTGCCACCTCCTGCACACCCACACCCAGCTGGGCAATCCATCCCTCCCCAAAAACGCCCCTGCAAATGCTGTTTCCTTGCACAAGGCCGAGCTTAGCCAGACCCTCCAAGGTGCAGTGGGTTCTCCCAGTCTCTGCAGGGATGATTCTCCATCAGAGCTGGGACTGTTTCAAACCACAAGCCCATCCCAGGAGCTCTTCCGTTTGATCCACACACCTTCAGCTGGCCCAGGGAGGTGCTCAGCCTAAACACAGTGCTGGGCAGGTCACAGGCAGGACACACCAGTGTCCCAGGGAGGGCTCAGGTCCCCTGAAAACCAGAGCAGCTGACAAGCAGGGAGAATACACTCGTAAATTTAAAGGCCTGCCAAAAGCTCACAATGTGTATTACAGCTACATCTGGCCAAATAATTGACTGTGAATAACACTACATTTGGCAAAAGCCCACACAAAGATGAGAGGGGAAGAGAGAGAAAAAAGGAAACGAACTTCCACTGGCCGGAAAGCTGTGAGCATTAAGGAGTCAGGGGACAGAAGCATTACAGAGTCAGGGGGCAATGAAACTTTCCGTATTTTCTCCCTGTAAATAAAGTGCTCTTCTAACATCAAGATCAGTCTGGGGAGCAGAATAAAGCTCAGCTTAAGCCTGTGAAAAGGGTGGCTTTTAGAAGGAGCACCAGCAGGAGGTTTGTGCTGATACTTTGGACTAAACAAAAGGAATCTGATCCACAGAATCCCAGAATGGTTTGGATTGCAATGGACTTTAAAGATCAATTTGTTCCAACCCCTTGCCATGAGCAGTGACACTGACCAGGCTGCTCATAGCCCCATCCAATCTGGGACACTTCCAGGGATGGGGAGCCCCAGCTTCTCTGGGCAACCTGTGCAAGGGCCTCTCCATCCTCTAAGTGAAGAATTTCTTCCTAATATCTGAGCTAACCCTGCCCTCTTTCAGTTTGAAACCATCCCCCTTATCCTGTCATTCCAGGGCTTTGTCAGAAGTCTCTTTCCAGCTCCCCTGCAGCCCCTTCAGGTACTGAAACACTGCAATAAGGTCCTCCCAAAGCCTTCTCTTCTCAATTAGTTAACTAAATCAAACTAATTCTCCTTAGTTTCCTGAAGTTGCTTTTCTAAAATGAATCAACACAGGAAAATAAACCCCATTCAAGAGGCAGCACACCGGACAGCCGAGAGGAAGCACTGCCTGTTCCCCTCCTGGAATTTTTCTGGTTTACTCCATCCTTTATCTCGATTCCCAAGGGAGCTGTGGTGGGTAAATGTTTAATCTGTGCTGCCCTCTGCCCTGGCGTGGGACTGCTGGAGCCAAGCCCAGGCACCCCGGGCAGGCTGAGGAGAGCACACTGCAGATACCATCGACTCATTAACCCGCCGGCTTCTCCCAAAATAAATCAGTAAAACCCTTTTTGTTACAGCAAGAGGCACAACTGCAGCTCGTGTCAGAGTGAGAGGGAAGAAAGCAGGCGCTGGGAGCCCCTGTTTGGGGCAGCAAAGCAGCATTTGTGGGGTCTGCACACAGAGCAGGAGCGGCGATGAGAGCGCACCTCACTCCCAGGATAAACAGCTCCAGGATCTCCATGGAGAGAACAGCCCCAAGCTATGGCTCAGCAGCAGAAAACCAAGCAGAAATCCTTCCCCCGGGCCAGCTGCAGAAGAGACAGAGCCCCAGCAGTTACCAGGTCCATCCCTCGCTGCTCCATGCCAGCTCCAGGGTTCAGCCCAGCATGCTCCGTGTGCCCTGCCTGCCACAGCTGCTGTGCTCCAGTGCGGCCAGGCCAGGCCAGGCGAGGAGGAGCCAGCCCTCAACACACCTGGGCTGAGCCTGGCTCTGCCCCCGGGGCGGGGACAGCCTCACCTGGGCTGGGCTGAGCCTGCCCAGCGCTCCCTGACCTGAGCCACAAACGTCAGTGCAGCGCAGCCACATCTGTGCCCCTTAAAGTCCATTGCAATCCAAACCATTCCGGGATTCTGGGGATCAGATTCCTTTTGTTTAGTCCAAGCTATCAGCACAAACCTCCTGCTGGTGCTCCTCCTAAAAGGCACCCTTATTACAGGCTTAAGCTGAGCTTTATTCTGCTTCCTAGACCTAGCAGGCTTGGCATGGGAAAGGGGTGGGAAAGGGTGAGCTCAGGTTTGGTTTGTTTTTGAGGGAAAGAATGGCACTTGCCCTTGGCATCTGTGCCCTCACAGCACTGTCTGTGTCCATGTGATGCCCATGTCTGTGGAAGTTTATAGGATCTCTGAGTGGTTTGGTAAGAAGGGGCTGTAAAGATTGTCCAGTTCCAACCCCCCCAGCATGTTCTCAGGTCCCTTCCCACACCTGGGGCAAGCAAAACTGAGCAGAGATGAGGAGCCCCACGATGGCCAGCAGTAATTCTCACCCCAAATTTTAGGTCTCCCCATAGGTGACACCAACCCAGCCTGAACCCTGCTCTTCCCCACAGAGACCTCGGAGTGATTAAAGCAGACATTTCCCCAGAGGAACCAAGTCTTTCCTTCATCTCTGGACAGCAGAGCCCGGCAAAACAGCCCAGCTGCTGGTGAAGCAGCTCCTCTCCATGGACAGCTGTTCCTCAGGGTCCTAAGGACAGCCCAGTTAAATTAGAGCAAGACTTCCTATCACTGGGTATTTCTGCCCTGGAGAACAGACTGAAAGTATCTGTCCAAACACTGAGCCCGTGTTTTTACAGAGCATGTCTCCCAGGAAAAGCAAGGCTGGTTAGCTTGGCAAGAAGAGAGCTGAGAGCCCCATGACTTCCCTTTTCCCTCTGTAACTGGTCAAATATTATTTCATCTCTCTCTTCAGGAGTGCTTGGTGTTTTCCTTGGAGCAGGGGCAGCTGCTGCACGGAGCCTGGGTGCTGGTGGCATTCAGAGGTGGCTGTTGATGGGGCTTGGGAGGGCAGGAGCTGACCCTAATCCCACACACCAAGACTCAGCCCCTCTCCTATAAGTCATTCCCAATAAGATGCCTGGAAAAGAAACCATGAAGAGACCTTAAAAATCATCCAATTCCAACCCCCTGCCATTGACAGGGACACCTTCCACTACCCCAGGTTTCTCCAAGCCCTTTCCAACCTGGCCTTGGACACTTCCAGGAATCCAGGGGCAGCCATAGCTTCTGTGGGAAGCCTGTGCCAGGGCCTCACCACTTTACAGAGATTTTTTTCCCTAATATCTGCCCTAACAAACCTGCCCTCTTTCAGTTTGAAGCCATTCCCCTCTGTCCCAGCCCCCTCAGCACATGGGCCTTGAGCAAATCCTTGCCCTGAGCATCCCTGATGCCTCCAGGAACTGACCCTGCTTTCCAGAGCCAAATGTGAGTGGAGCTGGAAAATAACAGGAAGAGAAACTGAGGAAAAGAAAAAGGCTTATTTGTCAGAGACATGACTCCAAGCATGAGTCTGGTTCCTCACCACATGAAAAGCCCTGCTGCTGCTGCCTGGAGGTCTTGGAGAAGAAAGGGGGATCCTGCTGAGCTGGAAGCTGGCAGGGAAGTCTCCCAAGGCAGTGCTGGAGTCACGGCATGATGGGAATCAATGCCAGCTTTGTGTACAGGTAGCTGGGGAGGATTTATGACCCGCCCAGGGGTGTGAACACAGACCATGAATTAAAGCACTGTTGGAGAATCAGGAGGTTCTGGCTCCAGAGCTGCAGTCCTGAGGAAAAGGACAGGGTAGAGTCCTCTATATGCATTCTAAAACTTAAAGTGAGATGCCAGAAGTTTCTTTAAAACATGCATTTTGTGAGTGCCAGCCCCGTGGGACCCCAGTAGCCCCATCAGGGCTGCCATAAACCACACTGGGCTACGACAAGCTGCACGGGGGGCACGGAGCAGCCGTGGGGCTGTGAACATCAAACACTGCACAAGTGGAAGCCAAACCTTTTTTGGTGTCCCAGCAGAACAGAGTGACCCCCTCCTTCGGGCAGGAGCTTGGGGTTTGCATCTCAGAGGCACCAGCCCAGAATGGGAATTCCCGGTTTTATTCCCAACGGGAATAAACCCAGACACCACAACTGAGATCAGCAGCCCCAAACGCTCCCTGCACATACACAGCCTCCCCAGAACAAACCTTGTTTTTAAACCTTGTTTAAAAATTTTAAATTTTACATAATAAAAATAACAAAAGTTTAAATAAAAACGTTAAAATTTAAATTAAAAAAAAACCCCAAACAACAACACCATTTCTTGGGTGTTTTTTCCCCTGCAGTGAAGCATTTAGTACATTATGTAGCTGCATCAGTCTGACTTATCTTCCCTGAATTATTCTTTTCAGCTCTTTAGTGGTGGAGTTTGTATATGTCTTTTTACAGAGATTTGGGATTTGTTTTCAACTTTTTTAGCCTTTTTGGATTTTACAGAGGTGCTGCTAGAAGCCAAGAACAACATCAGATCTTGGTAACATGCTTTATTCTTAATATTATTCTTAATATTTCCGCTTATTCTTAATATTCTTATTATTCATACTGCAGCTTTTTAGGAAGGTAGGGCAGTGTGGCTGGTGAAGATGAGGCAAATTCTGGGGCAATCCAGTCTTTTTTTGGAATATAACAAAATGTAGGTATTGCCCATGGCATTACTGGTGATAACATTAGCCCAGTGTCAAGATATTTTCGACTGGGGATGGTCTGACAAGTTGTTTTCCTTTGTCACAGCTACTGGCCCCGCATCAACACTGGGAAAAGGCATTAGGGTCCGTATCTCTGAAAAAAAAACACCTCAAAACCCCCCAAAATGGGGGGAAGTGGAAAGCAGGGCACAGCCTTGTGCTAGGGAAGGGTTTGGCTCAGGTTTAGTGCCTTGTTCTTTCCCCAGGAGGGCCAGGACACTTCCCCCAGCCTGGCTCCCTGCACATTTCACAGAATTCTGGAATGGTTTGGGTTAGAAAGGATGCTAAAATTCCCACCGCCCACCATGGGCAGGGACGAGGATGGCTGGAATCGCCTCCTTTTCCTGCCAGGAGGTCATATCGTGGTTTTCCAGCAGAGGGGGAAATAGGATCACTTGTTCCACCATCGAGCTGCTTGCTCTGTCTTTCACTGCTGGCAGGAACGAGGGATTTAGGAAAACGCAGCATTATTGATCCTTGCATTCCAAAAACCAACTCTTGCTGCGGCTGTTTAGGAGCCCATGGAGGCACCCACACAGCTCCATCAAAATTTTTAAGATCAGCCCCATCAAAGCACTGTAGGAATCAAGAAAATGAGTTTAAAAGCCTTGCAAAGTGTCAGGTGTTTCCTGTGCCCAAGCCACACGGCTGTCTCTGCAGTATGGCCCTGACCCCACACTTAAGGGCACACCTTTTTTTACCCATACAGCCCAGGTAATCCCTTGTGTGCTCAAAGCCAAGTGTTTCCTCTGGTGGAAGAGCCCTTATCGGAGCAGTTCTGGGTTCAGTGGCACCACAGGAGGACTGGCAGGTCCAGCACGAGGGCTGTGGTCATCTGCTGGCCCTTGGGTGGACCTTTTCCACACCTCTGCACAGGCAGCCTCAGCGACTGAGAGATGAGCTCAGTGCTGATGGAGTTGAGCTGGGAATGAAAAGCTGATGTAGCTGAGGAAATGAGGAGCAGAAGTGGTGCACAAAGGAGAAGTGTGGTGGTGAGAGGAGGGCAGCAGCATTTGCTGTCCCCTCCCTGATACCAGGGATGAGCAGGGTCAGGCACAGCCTGCAGCAGCCTTTTCCTGCTGTCATGCAGCCTTCCAAACTGCAGGAACATCATCACAGCACCTGCTCTGCAGGGTGAACCATACCAGACATCTTGTCCTTCTTCACGCTTCTGCTCAGGTCTCCTACCTGCTCTGCAATGTAAAGCCATCTCTGAATCTACATCCTTCTCTTGATGGCATCTGTATGGCAAATCATGTGCCCCCGACGAAGGGAAATGATTGACCTCTGACTCCAAGGCTTTGGAATGTTGAACACTCACTTTATTAAAATTATATCACATTACAACTCTATTAAAGAGATACATACTATACTTTATCATACTTACTACTAACTACTGAAGAATACTAAAGAAAACTCGTGATTCTCTTGCCCAAGAGTCAGGACACAGCTTTTTGTGACTGGCCAAGGGAACAAAACAATCCTCAGCAGAATCCAATTACCAAATTCCTTCAGGTAAATAATCTTCCAACACATTCCACATGTGCAAAACAACAGGAGCAGCAAATGAGATAAGAATTGTTTTTTCTTTCTCTGAGGTTCCTCTGGAAATATCCTTGGGAAGTTGTGCCTGCTTGCTCTCTATTAAGAGAGCTGCAACTACACATCTGTGTGGGATTCTGATTTGTGAAGTTCAGAGATGAAGACCTCACTAGCCAGCTTGGCTTCCTGGGCAAAACAGAAGTTCTTCTACCAAGCTGCTGTGCAGAGAAGGAGAGGATGAGCTGGGAGAAGCCCATGTGTGCTGCAAAAGCACGTGTGAAACAGCAAACTTTCCAAGGGCAGAGCTCCAACTGCAAGGCACAGCTTCTTATCTTGCCATAGCTCTAAATAACCTCTGCACATTGCAACAATCTCTGTATTGTTCGAAATAAAATCCCCACCAGGCCTGAATAAAAGGCTGTCTGCTCTGCCCTTTTCCCTGGTGAGCCACGAGAGAGCAGACAGCACGTGGCAGGTGTCAGTCACATCAAACTTTGTGGGCAGGATGGCATGAATAGAATAAAAAAGAACAGGCCTCTCCCTGCCTTTAGATGTTCATGGTCTTCAAGTAGGAACAAAATTCAGATTTAAAGCACTGTGTGAATAATACACTACAAAAAATATAAATAGAATATTGGCATAAAAAAGGATGAATTTTTTAACATAACTGTATCCCCTGCAGCAGAAGCTATATGAATACTAAAAATAAAAATCCAGATATGAAGAAGGGACAAATGCAAATTGCTGGATGACAATAACATTATGTTACATCCATTACAGCTTCACCCTGGGGCTAACTTGTGCAGCCAGCCACATTACCCACGGGCTGCTCAGGTGATACCTGAAAGATCAGTGCACTCTTCAGGCAGAAATTAATTCCCTTTGCTGGGCCAAACACTTTTTTTAAGTGGAACAAAATCCTGCCTTGCTATCAAGGAGTTTGTTTACACTGAGTTCACCTGCCCTGATTTTAGATATGGTTTTGGAGTTGTGAGTGAGGCATTGTGTGTCTTTTAATTAAAAGGGTTCTTCAGTGTCAGGGAAAGAGCTCTGTGGTGGGAATAGCCACAAAGTGAGGATGTGAGCTCACTGCCTGCCCCAGCCTGCTCACAGCCCTTTTTCCATGCTCCTGAAGATTCCATGGCTCAATCTCCTGGAGGTGACTCCATCACCTGGACAGCACAGCCAGCACTGCAAGCCAGAGGTCCAGAGGCTTAATTCAGGTTTGGAGTGAAGGATGCAACACAAACATTTCAGACACGTCCAATTCAAAACATTCTAAATGGAACCATGGCTTTTATATATGCATACATATATCTCTATCTCACTTTTGGAACATCTCACCTCTGAGAAAGGTTCTTTAATTTCACCTCTAACGTGGAGTGCCTTGCTGGCTGCTTAAATCTCTCCCCCAGACGACCTCACCTATCAGGGAGAAATCGGTGTTGTGCCTGTTTGCACAAACCAGCTCAGCCTTTTACCTGGGAGATGTGCCACAAATAACTTCCATTATATATAGGGGGTGTTTCTGATGCTGCTATCAGGAAAAAAAAAAAGAAAAAAAAAAGATATAATGCTTTGACAGCCTTGCTTAGATGCTGAGGAGGCACTTGGCTGTGCAAAGCAGCCATTTGTATCACAGGGCAGGCCAGGTTTGGATGGAAACCAGTGGGGTACATCCCCACCAGACCTTTAGAAGCATGGCCAGAACCTTTTTATGTCCTTCTGTCTCACCAGCCGCCTGCAGAGAGGCTGTGATGTGCAACGGGGAGGTGACGAGGGGGATCGCCTCAGGCCAGTTACATTTCCCTACTTCTTCTCCCAGGAGAAAGCAATTTAGGTTTAATAGTGTATTAAAAAAATATTAAACCCCTTATTGGAGTTCTTCTTGCACAGGCAAAGAGAGGAGAAGGACTTTCTGAGCCCATCTGCAGTGCATTAGTAGGTAAAGGATTGCATTTAAGTACTCCCCAAGGTCACAGAAGGGCACTGCTCATTTCATTTCAACACAGAGTTTACCCCCGTGCTACATTTCTTAGTGTTTAGCAAAGACAAGCCCCAGGGTCACTCTGAACTTTAATTACATGAAAATAACTCGCTAAGAGGTCCTTTCATTTTGATAATTTACAATGCCAGCCATTGAAATGAGCTTTGCAATTGATTTGGGAAATACACAAAGTGACACTTCCAGCCCAGCCTTTTGTGGACACAGGACAATTCACTGTCTGTTTAACAGCCATAATAGCCCTAGACCAGAATTTCCTACAATAATTACACTTTCCCTTGAATTTATTGAGGTTCAAACTTCCAGCTGTCTGCTGGGAGCACTTCATTCATACACAAAGCATCTCAGGCTGCTCATGCAAAAGAAAAAGCAGGGAGAAACAAGCACTTGTTTGAGCACACAAGTCCTCACAGATCTCTTACTCGTTTTTTTAACTGATACCTAATGAAGATACAGATTCCTTGTGCATTTTTGTGCCTGCCCAGAGCCCTTAGAGGCATTTTGGAGGCTGTGGAAGCTTGAAGAAACAGCTATGAGGCAACGTGGGCCGTGACCAAGTGTCTTTCCCATGGCCATTTCTATTTTCTTCTAACACGACAGAACAAAATATTGTCATCTTGTGACTATTATCTCAAAAATAAATAACCCGTGGTGTTCTTGCCTTCTGTGGTATTGCTTTCCTACACTAGTGCACATCCACTAAGATTCCACCCAGCTAAAAGCATTGGAGCCACCACGAGCAGATGGGTTTGCACAAGGTATGGCCGCAACAATTTCAGATGTAGGGGACATCTCCTTCCCCCCAAATCACTTTAGAAAACGAGGAATTTGATTTTCACGTTGCAGTGGTGGTGTAGAGCCATCCAAAAGCCAGGTGATAGCTCACATCAGCTTCAGAGGTGGGAAACTGCCTCGTGGGGCTGGCGAGGGGAGGAAGCTGAACTGACATTTCCTTCATGTATCTGGAAGGTACGGGTTCCTCGTAACACAATTTTGTGCTAATCTTCAATTTGCTGTACTGGGAAGCTTTTCCCTGGTCAGCAACCAGACACATCAAAATTACAGGGAAGTCACTGAGGGAAATAACACCAGTTTCCTCCTCCTTCAAATTAAAAGGAGGGCGCAGGCTGGGTAAGAAACACACTGCTGCAATAGGATTGATTGACTTTAATGTGGAAACAGTTGCACAGTTTAATATATTTCCTTGCCAGAAAACTGGGAATTTGTTTCCAAAAGGGCAAAGGCCTCTGGGATGTGTCCTGATTCTTTGTGATTGGATCTGTGCTGCTGTCAATGATTTACTGCAGCATTTTGGAGCCTGGTGGGCTCCATGCTCCTTCCAGCAGTCCTGAAAACTTAAAAGCTTTGGTTTGCAGCTGATCTATAGCGAACATTTACATATGGCAGAGCAATGTGGAGGGGCCTGGTTCAGCTCTGTCCCTTGATCCTGTCTGTGTGCTCACTGGCTTTAACACCAGCCCAGGCGTGCAGGGAGCTCCAGGCATTGCCTTCCCACAGGTAAGTCTGTTCCCTTCCCCACATTTCCATACAGGAATTACCAGCATGTCAATCAGCCCATCAGTTTTGTCCTGACTTGAGGCATGTACACAAAGCTATTTGGGAAAAAAAAATTAAAAATTGGCAGCTGTCCAAAGCCCGAGCCAGGCATCATAATTCCTTCTTAAAGGAGCTGTTTGCACAATGATTTTCCTTTTACAGATGACTATTAAGCCTTCTTAAACTTCCTTACCAAAATTACCAGGCTGGGTTTGGGCACTTGAAATGAATTCTCTATACAGGATGATTTATGAGTTAATATTTTTCATATTCTTTTGCATTCTAATTATTTTACACTCGACAACACGAAGCTAACAAGTGCATGTGAATAACCCAGTTTTCAGTCCAAACCAGATCCTCATTCCCTCATTCCTCAGGTTTTTTTTTCCCCATGAACAATATTATTAACCTATCCAAGTGTCACTTGGGCTTTGAAGGAAAAGAATAAACAAGTTACATTTTTTTTTCTAAAGCTACAGTGTCATGATAGGGAAATGGGTGGAGGCTTTTTTTTCTACAGCTATTAATTTCAAGCTCATTGTAAAGGCAAATATGATTTAGGAGGATCAAAAAAAGGTATCAGTGATAATTGGAACATGGAGACAAGGAGAAGGCGGAAAGGAAAAAAAACTGTGGCAGTGATACACTTAATTATGAAGGCTTACTCCGATAATCCCTTTTGAAAATGAACAAAGACAAGATTTTTGATGTTTGATGAACTTATCAAACAAGGCAGAATAATGAAGAGGTAAATGTAAAATCCAATCAAAGGTGAGCCAATTAAGTACTTTGCGAAGTGCTGAAGGATGCAGCCCACAAATCCTCCTGTCAGGGCAAAAAGGCTTCAACTCCTGCATGTCCTCCAGCTCTGGGTCCACCTGCAGGCTCCTGGGTTTTCACCTCACACACGGATCTGCACCCACAGGCTCCCTTACTGAGCTGCCATGGCTCTCGTTTCGTAAATCCCTCTTCCCCAGCCTCTGATGAATCCCCCATGTGCCACGTACCTCTGCTAATTATCAATATTTCTCTTTGGACTGCAGTCTTGTAAGTAAAACAGACTGCTCATTAGTTAATCACCAAAATAATAATAAAAATAATAATGTTCTGACTCAGAATGAACCCTCAAAATGCTTCAAAGGCTGTGGCAAACGCAGGGTTGTGTTGGCATGCCACAGATTGCTCCTCAAGACAAAGAAATGGCTCAAACAAATGAAGATTTTAGGAACAGAGACAGAACTAGAGATTGTAATGACTGGGCTGGGAGGCAGGAGAAGTATTTTCTGGCTGTTGTGTAGTAATATTCAGAGTATGTGCAGAGAGTCCGACCCAAGAGCCACTACAATACCACACCTGTGCCCTTTTCTCCTTTCATGATATTCCTTTAGTTATTTTCTTCTCCTCAAAACTTGTGTCTTTTGCTTTAGAAATACTCAACCAACAAGTTCTTAGTCAAGATCCTTTTTACCATGTTCTCTCAGCACTGTTGGTGCTCTAACAGTTCCCAGCCCATGGAAACCAGGATCTGATTTCACACTGGCCAAGAAAAACCCTGACCATGAACCCACACAGGTGTAAAGAAAGTAAGTGACATCAGAACAGGCCAGTGGTGATGAACATCCCTGATATATATATATATATACACACACACACAATTGGAAAGGGCAAAGATGTCTTGGAAGAGCAGGAATCCCCAGATGTCTTGGAAGAGCAGGAATCCCCAGGAATCCCAGAGCAGGAATCCCAGCCCATGGAAACCAGGATCTGATTTCACACTGGCCAAGAAAAACCCTAACCATGAACCCACACAGGTGTAAAGAAAGTAAGTGACATCAGAACAGGCCAGTGGTGATGAACATCCCTGATATATATATATACATATACACACACACAATTGGAAAGGGCAAAGATGTCTTGGAAGAGCAGGAATCCCCAGACAAAATCCCCAGGTGCTGCTGCTCCCCAGGACCTGCAGGCCCTGCTCAATTCTGATGGTGAATACTTGGATGGGACATCTTGGGATGCTTCCCATTTTCCTACAAACCAATTTCCTGGTGGAAAAACACACACACAGAGATAATTTTCCTCCTTCCAGCCTTCAGCCCCTCTCAAAACACAGCTTCAAAGACCTTAAACCACTCTTTCTTCCCCTCCCTAGAAGAAGCAGCAGAAATGTTAATTCTCCAGCTCCTGTTGACTGTCAGCTGAGCCAGTGGTCAGGATGGACTGATTGCTTCCCTTGCCAAGAGAAAAAAGTAAGGATCCACTGTAATGTATTCATTTATCTTCAGATGTGTCTGTGATGAGGATGTACACACATTAATTATATATATTATACATATTCATCATTCTGAAGCATCCAGTAAACTCATCCAAATATGATGGAAACGCTCCTCTGCTAGAGAGGCTCTTATTCACCCTGGTGTAAACTGGGGAATAAATTCTTTGGAGGCAGCAGAACAGGAAAAGCAAAATCAAGGCAAATGGTGGAAGAATCAGGCCAGAATACTTGCCCAAGACTTTCTTCCTTTTCTGTCTCAGATTTAATTAAGTATCCCCTGATTCTTAATGCAAATAGTCCAGTGAAAAGAAATTAGAAGCAGCCTTCATGCATCAGCTCCTGTTCTCATATTTTTATATCATTTCACATGTCTTCATAGTTTGAGAATTTATTTTCACATACCTGACATAATTCTGTTTTCTACCGAGTTTGTCTTATCCTTGCTTTTTTTGTTCCTGTGCTTATAGACAGTATATTATCAGTAAATAATATGGCTTTCCTCCCTTTCTTTTTTTCCCCCCTTCCTAGTTTAAAGAGCAGCAATTCTCATTAATAATCCATCAGAAATGTTGCAGGATCAGTGTTGTAATTAGTGTCCGTGTCCATCTGAGCCTGGTGCATTGCAGGACAAAGCATATGCAGCTGGAAAAATGCCATATTTTTCCAAGGTATAAAACAGAGATATTTTTTAAACAGCCATTCCAGCCCCCTCTAAGTTCACACGTACGAACTCCAGGCAAATCTGAGCTCCCAACTCTCTGCTGACCCTCCTGCCTTTATCACCCACAAAGTCTTCAAGCCACACGCACACAAAAATAGGAATGCCTATTAAAATGATAGTTTTGATGCATTCTGGCCTGTGGAGGGGATGTCTGTGGGGCACACACGTGGCTGTGTCTCTGTGCAGCACCGGTACCGGCGGCTGGTGCAGCCAGCGCAGTTTGGAGGGCGACGCTGCGCGGGGCACCTCTGGGATGAGCAAGCCTGTCGAGCTGAGACAACCTGCTCAGGGCCACCAGGGTGTGGGCAGGACTTCCAGTGCAAGGAAACAGGTGAGTGACCAGGCACAAACCTCTGCCAGAGAGGTTTTGGTTCTGGGGGTATCAGTCCCCTGCCGCTGGCAGCAGGAGGGTGAACCAGTACTAGAGAAAGCAGGGAATTTCCCCTCTTCACTGTTTCCCCCTACTTGTACAGAAATCCATCCATGCTGCACTCAGATTTGGGTAGAAAAGAAGGCTGTGTGGCATGGAGAATGTGAATCTTTCCGTGGAACAAAGAGAGTAGGAATATTCTGCTCAAACTGCTGTGCTGTGTGCTCATGCTCCCCTCCGCTCCCACAAAGCGCCACGTTCTCCCCTGCTAGAGACAGAGTTCAATCATCAATCCAACCAGCAATCTGTTGGGGTGATTTAGTTATTTTTAGCCACCTCCAGCTCTGAGGATTAGGATATAAAACGGCTGTTCTCTGAAACTTTGACTAGCCTTGACAGGTTTTTGTTTCTACACAAATGGCTCAAACTTCCTTCCTGAGCATTTTATGAAAATTCTATCGAAATTTGGAGCCACAGGCCAGCTCTGTGACCAGCTCACCAGCTGGAGCAGGTTATCATCACTCCACTGGGGTAAATTAAACAGTGCCAGTTCCCTCCTCAAGGCTTTCTCCACACTCTCAGAAGCAAAAGCCCTTCCTCATTGGATATTTGCAGGAAAGGCATTCTTGCAATTAATTATTGCAATAAACTCCCCAAATGCCTCCTGCAATGGCAAGAGGAAACCTTGCACTTTAATAAGATGGAGTTGACTTCCTTAAGCCAAGGGGTGAAGCTATTCCTACAGCAACTTTCCAAGAGTGTGATTTTAGAAAATAAATTCAGAGCAGGGAGGTGACCTCTCCTTGATTCCCACCTGATAGAAGCCCATGGGAGTGGCCAGCTTGGACTCTGTGCTGTGTTTAGGTCCCAGAAGCCTGGAAAAGCCAATTCCCCAAGGAATAACGCCGTGCTTAACACCCAGCATGACTTCTTGTGGCCTTGAGATGTGGGTGAAAAACAGCACAATCAATGCAAGCTGCCAGCCAGGATTTCTGGGGGGTGGATAAGCCACCGCCTGCATCTGTGCACTTTAGGGCGCTGCATTCAACGGCATCTCGTGTGCAACGGAGACAGAGACTGCAGAGATGGGTCTGATGAGGATAATTGTGAGGATGAAGATATTGAAAACCCTTGTGAACATCTGTTCCCAATCCCAGGGGTGGAAGAAGTAGTCCAAGGGTGAGTAATTAATCAATAGCTGCTCCTCTCGCAATCAAAACAGGATTATGTTTCTTATATTGCTCTTCCTTGGTAATAGCAGTGATCCATGAATTGATAGGGGGCTGCACAAAACCCAAATGGGAGGTGCTGTCCCATGTGACCATGGGTAGCAGTGAGGGTTCATTCCAGGTTTTATTTCAATGCTCTGTCTCAGCTCTATTACCTGACCACAGTACTTGTGATGCCCTTTTTATACTCCTGAAAAAGTAGATCCCCAGTTATCTCACAGCTTTCTCCAGTTGTTAAAGGTAAGAGACTAAAGCAAACAGCAGACTTTGGAGATGCAGCACCCTGCAGGCATTCATCCTTAAGGAGATCTAACTCCAGGATTTGGGACTTCAGAGCACAGATTCAAGGCAGAGAGTCTGAGCCCCACACGAGTGTATGTAAATACTCCTATCCACAAAAAGTGTTTCCCTGTTCAGTTTCAAATTTTGATTAGGTAATACAGGCCTAAGAGAAATCCAAAATAAAATAAAACTGAAAGGCAAATTGTGACTGTGACACTCTTGTTGAAAACCTTGTATTTTAACCAAGCTCAGTTTTCCTTGGAGAACATGGCAGAGGGATTGGAATGAGATGATCTTTAAGGTCCCTCCCAGCCCAAACCATTCTAGGATTTTATGAACATGGGCTACAGGATGAGAATGGAGCCAGCCATTGTGTAACTTTCCCATCAGCTCAATCCAACACTCTCTGGAGTCCATGAGATAAATGTCTCCCTGGCCCAGGGCCTGGGAGGGTCCATCAGAAGTTTTACAAGGCATGCATTAATTTCCACTGAGAACCCTGTTTAATTCTGGTCTCTGAAGTGTTTCCCCTGCAGAACACACAAAAGCAATGGCATTTGCTATCTTAGTCCTAAAGATGGTTCCCTGTTGAGAAGAGCAGTGCTGCTGTCTAGCTTGAATAAAGCTTTCACTTTGGGCCATGCAATTACATGGAATACTAAGTAATAGGAAGGATTTCAGAGGGCAGCAGCTGTGAGGGCTGGAGAGCAGGAAGAAGGAGGAATAAGGAAATAATAAGTGACAGACTTGGCAAAGCACAGGCTTCATGTCTAGGGAGGGTGTTAACTACCCTGAGAAACGGGACCATTATTAAAAAGAAAGAGATTAAATTAAGACAGAAAATAATTGCAGAGAATGCCAGGAAGCACTTTGTGACAATGAGATGCATTAGGCTCAAGAGGAACCTGGAGGAATTCCAGGACTTTGGGACTTTCATAGCTGTGCTTGCTGGGAGGGGCCCGGGCAACTTCACAGATTTCTTCCATTTCTTATATGCGAGCCCAGACTAATGCCTTGGAAATAAAATGGCTGTTTGCCTCCTGGTAGCTTTGGGAAGGAGACAGCAACGAGATAACAAGCCCAACCCAGCCTTAAGCTCTATTCCAGTTCCTCAGGAGGCCTGAGGATAGATAACCTGGTGGTGGGGGTATCAGTGTCAGGAGAACCCGAGACAGAGACCGAGGCAATAAAACCAGAGTGATGGATAAACTGCTGAACACTACCTCTTTCCAAGATACAACATCCTGACACAGGAAGGGAGGCAGAACATTTACGACCCGGGGTTTTTTGGAGGGCTCTGTGAGTACGTGTACAACGGGGAGTGGCGGGAGCTGCGCTACGACGCCGCCTGCGAGCGCCTGCACTACGGCGACGACGAGAAGTATTTCCGCAAGCCTTACAACTTCCACGTGTACCAGTTCCTGGTGAGTGCTGCAGGAGGCCAAACTCGGCAGCAATTCCCCAGCAAAAAGGCCAAACTTCCCACAAAGATATCAGGTACATTCTGTCTGTAGTTGTCTTTAAGGTCCTCAGCAGGCACTCGATGGTGCAAATGCTGGTTTATGGTGCATCAAAGGACACACGTGCTGTATCACCCAGGGATCCCCACTGCTTCCTCTGGCCCAGGCACAGCCAAGAGAGAGGTGTTTTCTGTAAATTCTGCTATGAATGAGCTGTAGAGCTTGCACAAGCCTTTTGCCTCTCTAGGGACTGAGCTAGCCATGTGTAAAATGGTAACGATGCTGCTGGTTCCATCTTTGAAAGCATTTTAAGCTATGGCATGGCATAAATCTGAATTCTGAGTGAGACAGGGATCCTGCAACCCATCACCAGGCATCACAGCACCTATAGTTCATAAGCTCATGTCTGATGTTGGATACTGATCCAAGCAGAGCAAGGATTCATTTTGGGTCTCCCACATCCTAAGTGGGTGCCTTGGCCACACTGTTAAACATTTATCGTGTTTTTTGACATGAATGAATGAAAACACAATATTCCTGGGAAATATGACTCAATGCAAGTAGCTTTCATGCCCTCCCAGCAGGCAGAGTCCCTTAGTCCCCAGTTTGAGCACTGGGGCTGGCTTTTTACAGAGCTGGCAAATGGCACAGCTCAGACTCAGCAGAGCTGCTCCATTCCACGTGCCAGCAAAGGAGAGCTGTCAAGGAAAAGGTCACTTCTCTAAAACACAGGCAAAACAATGTTTGTTTTCTAGCCTTGCCATTGTAAATAGATGTTGAATTTTTCTTTTCCTAAATAAATTCATCCAGAAGCAGGCTGAAGAGAGAAAAAACCCCAAAAAACAGTCCAAATCATTAGGATTTGGCAGAGCTGTAAGGAACTGGAAGGAGGGTTTTATAATGGGAAGTGTCAGACTGTCTTAATAGGTACCATTACCAGCTCTGGCTTTGAGTGGCTAAACACAAACTTTTCCCCTGCTTGGAGATGGAAGCAAAATGCTTGGCTTTATCCACATTTCTCACATATTTCCAAATGAAATGGCACGGGACTTAATTCCTTATTCCACATTCACTGAAGTCAGTGCTGGTGCTGTCAGGAGCATCATGGGCTTTAACAGTGGTATTCCTTCAAGAAACAGAGACTAAAAAGGAAGGGAAGCACCTGAAAAATTAATGTCTGCTCCTTTCATTTTAGGCTCATGCTGATTCTGGATTTGCTTTTGAGTTTTATGACGATTCAAAGGACCTGCTTGACGCCCTTAAAAGTGATAAATCCAAAACAACAGGCTTCACCATTGGAATTGGGCCTGGAGGTGCAGATGTCATGTTAAACCTGGGCCTCACTTTATCAGGTGGCAAAGGATCCCTGAAGAATTTCACACAATACGATGCAAAGGTAAAAAAAAAAATCCAAGCAAATCAGTGATGCATCTGCTCCAGTCGCCTCATCTGTGCATCGCATGGTCTGGCTGTAACTTATGTCAGTTTATTCTCTCAATTGCATTTTTTAACACAGGGTAATTGTACCTTAATTTGTTCATGTAATTGCAAATGTATGATCGTTAGGAATCGTGTTTGCTGTTCTTGGTATGTTTCAGCAAACAGGGAGTGGGAATAAAATTGAATTACGGAGTGCCACGGCACATGTCATCTCACCCCATCCTGTTTCATGGCTACATTAAGCACATAAATAAAAAAATGCTTGAAAGTGAGGATGAGGGAGGAGGGAATATCAAGATGCTGATCAAAACAATTATCCTCAAGGAACGATCTCCAGTAGCAAATATATCTTGCTCAAATTAATACGAGCTGGCTCGTGACGGGGAAATGGACTACTTTTTACAGGAGGTTAAAATACCACGCTGAAAAAACAGCACCTGATAATAGGGTGTACTTCTCACAGAGGGCTTGCATCATGGACTGGCAGTGATGACCTCTTTCCAATCTAATAACATGAGTGCTGGTATTTCCCACATTTACCGTGCCCCATCTCCACTTCTCTCCGGGCTGCTGACAGAAAACGATAAAGAAGAATTACTTTGATGGTGTTCCGAGTTAAAATGCCCTTAAAAGCTGTTTGCAATGAGTACCATTACAGTATTTACTGTGCCCTTGTCCAGGCTCACATGATGTTTGCAGCTAAATGATGATCAGTTATTGGAGGAATCATTTAAAGGGCTGCTCGTGTTGCAGTGGAGACTTGTCCAAAGCAATGGCAAATACAGAGGTGGAGCCTTGGTGCTGGTGGCATATCCAGGAAATTCTCCCTTCATCAGCATCTTTCTGGCCAAGGAATCTCCCCTCTGCTGGGCTGGGCTTGACCCTTGTGCTTTGCTACTCACTGAGTTTGTGAAAAAAGCAAAAAGGGAATAAACAGTATGGAAAGGAAACCAGAAAAAGAAATTGCAGAAATGGAGAATGGAGGGGAAGCATGTGGAGCCCAACTCTGATCATATTCACTCATCAATAAAACCCCCATAGTATCCAACCCCCCAAGGCCCTCCACCTCCACAGCAAATCAGAAAGAGACTTAAAAAAAAAAAGAATTACCACTATTTTATTTAAAATCAGGCTTGTTTTCATGCATGCATTGACAGTCAGAGACTCAGGCTTTCCCCTGCAAGCCAAAAGCCTAGAAATTCATTTGTTTAAATTAATGTTGACTGCAGCTCCTCTTTCCTTTACCTGCAGAATGTTGGATTCATTAGAGCTATGACCAAGGTGCAGACAGCCCGCTTCAAGATGAGAAGGGACAACATTGTTTTGGATGAAGATGTGCTGCTCTCCCTGCAGGACCTCCCAGACACCTACAACTACGGCATGTATGCCAAATTCATCAACGACTACGGCACCCACTTCATGACATCTGGCACCATGGGGGGTGTCTTTGAGTACATCCTCGTCATCAATAAGGAGGAAATGCGGAGAAAAGGTCAGAAAATCAAAATATATCCTCTGTTCTCAGCTTTCTGCTTTAAACCTGGTATTTTCAGCCTGGTGGCACTACTGGCCACGTGGCTTGGGATTAGCTTGAATGTCACCAAATGTGCTTCCTGCTCTGATTTCAGAAGTGCCTGGGTAAGGGTTTGGTCATTAAGGAAGGAACCTGAGCATTATTTTCTCCATTTCTTCAGTGTCATTTGCTAATCTTCTCCTATTTCTTGTCATCTTTGTTCACCATGAATGCCTGAAGGCTGCAAAGCCACCCAGAGCTCAGCAAATCAGCCCTCTCACATTTCAGCCTGTTCACAGCCAGGGCCACAATTTTCTGTAAATGGAAATACTGCACTGCACTCGGCAATACCTCTGCCACTTCACTCTGCTTAGTGTCACATCTGGAGACTAACAGACCCCTGTTAGCTCCAGTTCCCAACAAATTGGAGTGTATGAGGCTGGAGGGCCCTACTTCTAAATCTCACTTAGATAAAACACCCACTGCAGACGCTGAGAGCATGAGAATTACCATTGCTAGCAAGTCAAAAATGTAATATTTTTCCTAATCAGAAAAATGGGATACAGAACAATAATATGGCTCAATAACCAGGTTGTCAACTTTTGTAAAGGTGTCAACAATGCAATAGATCCCATTTCCCCTAAGGGCCATCACTCTGCTGTGCTGAGGGTACCACTGCCTTGGTAACTTCAGGCCAGACACTGATGAAGAAGGAAATTGTGATCTTGGACAACAGGTGCAAATTGCTGTAATTTCAGTAATTTCAATAATTTTCATGGTTCTGCCCCAGATTCTGCCTCTGGTCTGAAATGGTTGGGTCCCATCAGCATTAGGATAACTATGCACTCCATATTACACATTAACCGTGCCAAATTTTCCACAAGAAATTACTGATTGAGAGAATTTTCATCAAGTTCCTGAACCTCCAGTGTTTGGAAACATGATGCCTCTTCAAATTCCTCCTTCACTTTGAAGGGTGAGTGATATGGAAGTGAACAAGGTCTTGGCAAGCAAGTCTTCAGGAAGCAGACTGCCAATTTCAGAGGAAGAATTAATCAAGAGCATTGGAGGGAGGCTATTATTTTGCTTTATCTTGTGCTTGCTGTGTATGTAAGGAGATTTACTGCTACGAGATGCCTTATCTTAAGAAAGAAGGATACTGAAGTCCAGCATGCACCCCAGTAGAGATGTAATTTTCATTCTAATGCAGCACCATTCTGTAATTTTCATCTAATCCAGGCTCTGCCAGAAAGTCCACCCTTCCAAAGCCAGCAGTGCTCTGTGTCACACAGTGCTGACCCAGAAGGACCCACCTGCAGTGTCTGATATGCCACTGTCTGAAAGCATTTAGTAAAAAAAGCCCCTGATTTCTCTAATGTTGATCACAGCCATGCTTGGAGGCTGTGTTTGCAAGAGGATTATCCTCCTTCCCCAAGGAATGGTTAGGATCAGGATATAAGTGCTCAAGTCTTAAAATCGGAGCTTCCTAAGATGAGTCTGAAGCTCTGCAGATGCATCACTGAGCCCCCACAGGGCTGAGCATGGCACTGCTTTAGGTCAACCACGGCACCCTGAGGGCCCACCCAGCCCACCAGGCCGCTTGCTAAATGCTCTGAAACACAGAACATTCATTTTCTTATACACCAGTGACTGAAGCACAGACTCAGGAAAAAGATCCCTTGGCGGAGTCCTCCCTCAATGAGACGCAGCTTAGGTGGTCACTGAGCATCTGGCTCAGACTTTGAGCGTTTAGGAAACCTGGATTTTCAAAATGAAATCTCCTCCTCTGTTTAGGTGTCCACAGCTCACTGCAGAGCTTAGGGCTGCAGTTTTGCTGCCAGACCCATTCCCAGCTTTCAGGCTGCAAGGGCTTATATGGATGTGGTCATGAGTGAAATAAATACATATGTCAGAGCGAGGTCCCTCGTTGCTCTGCCATCAATATTTTTCATTACTTGTTTTTAAAATAGATTGTTATGGTTCTATTATTTAGCAGAAAACAGTGTAATGTGTTCACACATTACAAGAACATTTATGGGAGGAACATTATGCGTGGAGTAAATTAGGAAGAGTCTTCATATATTCTGATTAATTCAAAATGCAGCAGTAAATCTTATCACTCGAGCACATTTAACTATCGCAAATTATATCATATAAAACAAAAAAAAAATCCCTATCAGGGCTCCCCCCTCAAGCACTAATATTTACTGAGGCCACCCTTTTGCATTTATAACCACTTTTCATTTATCAAGAGCCGATCTTGCCGCGACCAATAGCGAATGGTATCGACAGCCCCTCGCTGAACATAATTACTCAACAGGAACCATGGCAAATCAATTAATCAGGGTGTTCCTCAAGTTTAATTTTATGGCACTCCAGCACCAAGATAAGCAATCACTCACGTTGCTTTGGGTGAGTGAACTTTACCCACTGTGTTTACAACTGTTGAACAGTTTAGTACAAGTAATTGAGTGCTACATGTTTAATCTTTCTCAAGGGCCCAGTTTTGCAGTGGGATGCAGTTCCCAACTCAAGTCTGGAGGGTGTTTCAGCCCTCACCAGTTTGGAGCCAGGACCTGCGGCCCCTTTGATGCTGAGTACCTAAGCAGGGTTAGGATCCACCAGGCTGAGGAGCAGATCCGTGCTCCAGTGAGCCTCTCCTGTAGGGCGTGCAGAAGGGAACAAGTTTGCAGGTGGCACCTCAGAGGGACCTGGACAAGCTCTGGGCCCTTGGGAACCTCATGAGGTCCAGCAAGGCCACGTGCAGGTGGTGGAAGGGGATTCTGCCCCTCTGGTGAGGCCCCACGTGCAGTGCTGCATCCCGCTCCAGGGCCCCAGCACAGCAGAGACATGGAACTGGTGGGGCAAGTCCAGAGGGAGCCACAAAGCTGATCAGGGGAGCGGGGAACCTCTCCTATGAGAAAAGCTGAGGGAGTTTAGGTTGTTCAGGTTTTTTTTTAATTTTCTGGATTTTTTCTTATCCAGGCTTCAGCGAGACCTCATTGCAACCTTCCAGTGCTTAAAAGGGGCTGAATTAAAAGGCTTTAATCAGGGCCTGTTGTGATAGGACAAGGGATGATGGTTTTCAACTAAAAGAGGGCCAGTGTAGATTAAAGGAGAATGTTTTACAATGAGGTTGGTGAAACACTGTTGCCTGGAGATGTGGTGGATGTCCCATCTCTGGACACATTCGAGGCCAGGTTGGATGGGGCTCTGAACAAACACGTAGTTGAAGGTGTCCCTGCCCATGAGGGAGAGGGGCTGGACCAGATGGCCCTTCAAGGTCCCTTTTAACCCAAACCATTCCATAATCCCACAAAACCGGAGCCAGGAGTGTTTGAGCAATATTTTAAACACTAGCAAGGCAAGGCCCTGCTCCCCAACGCTGAGGGGAGGCTGTTCAGCAGACAGTGCTCCAGGGTGGGACTTGGACAGAGGCTTACACTTCAGACCATTAAACCACAACACACAAACCCCACTGACCTCTGTGCCTCCTTGCAAAACCACGCTATAGATCACCAGGCCTCTTTGGAAAACAATTTAAGGTCCCCTTGACAAAAAAAGAGCAATATAAAAGTTACCTGTTACTCACAATACCTGCATTTACTGCAATCAATGGACTTTTTAACTACTGAAGAGGACAGCCTTATATTTGCAGTAGGCTGAAGTGCTTACATAAAAGCAGGCTGTATGAAATATGCACATTGCTTACCTTGGTGAAACCACCTCATTAGTTCCCTTCTCCCCTCTGCAGAGCTTCATGGCTCTCCAGTTACATATTTTCATGATGTATGTGGTGGTGCTGGCAGCAGCAGGCAGGAAAGCTCTGGCAGCTCTCAGCACACACACCTTTTCTAAGGTACTCCTTAAGGTGCTGCTTAACCCATTAATGGGTGGGTCAGATCCTGAATTTAGGAAAATTAGTGAGGAACTATTGACTCCAGCTGATGTTCCTGGCTTTAGTTAGTCTGTGAAAAAACCAAAGTTTGTTGTTAAATATATAGATCAAACAGGGACATTTGTGCCTGAAGACATTAGATTAGAAGATTTTTACTTTCTTCTAATATTTTCTAAGGAAACAATTTTTTACACCTATTATATGATAGGCCCAATATACCCCAATAATATATTGGGGTTTTCCACTGGTCTCTGCCCAAAATAACTTTTGATTTCAAAATAAAAACCATGAAAGTAACTGAATCTTTTCTTCAGCGACAGAAAAGAGAAGTAGGAAAATGAACACCACGAGTCACTGAATTTACCTGTCTACTTTCTGGTTTGCAGCCATCAGCATGGAGGAGATAAGTGCCTGTGTTGGCCTGTCCCTTGGCATTACAGCCAGCAAGGAGACCCTGGATCTGGGTGTGACCCTGACACACTCTGCCTGCAAACAGAAAGGACTCCTGAAAACTGGTACAGCAGCAGGGCAGGGGTCTCTCGAGGCTCCTCGGGTCACTTGTTTTGGTCACTTGGGCACAGAGATTCATGTAGGGTCACAGAAGGTGTGAGGAAGGGAGCTCTGGTGCTGTCCCCCAGACAAGGTGGGATCACAGAAACTTTGGGTCCACGTCTCCAGGAGTACTGATGCCCCTTAAAAGAGCAGGGATGTAATGTAGCAATAGATCTGGATTAGAACCAGAGGCTGTGGAGTGGCTAGGAGGCTGCAGTCCACAGCAATGACAGACTGGGCGTGCATGGCAGCTAAAAAAAGTCAAAATTGACTCTAAAAAGTACTCAGAGAGGGTAGGAGCACCCTGATTTGTACATTTTCATCATGAGCTATAGACAGCGTGATCTATTGCCCGTGTCCTACCCAGAAACCAAGGCTGGAGGAGTGCAGGCTCTTCAGGTCTTATCAGCTTAGAGGATTTGGGATGCTCAAGTTGTCACCTTGTGATAAGGTGGCAGGACTCACCCCACAGGCAGGGAGCACTGAGCTCACATCGATCCCAGGAGGCAGCCCCCTGATAGCACGATTGATCTCACCTCCATTTAGCAGTTTCTGCAGCCTGTGTGGGAACAGCAGCTGAATAATACCTGTGCAATTCAACTTTGCAGATGCTGAGAGCCACGGTGCAGTTGTGGAAGATATTATTCCCCGGATTAGAGGGGGAGATACCAGTTCCAGTGGAGGGCTCCTGACGACTTGGGATGGCAAAATGTATCGTCAGTGGGGCAGGTCATTAAAATATAATCCTGCTGTTATTGATTTCCAGGTAAGGCTTTTCTGCAGTTGAAGAAACTCTGCTGCTCTAAGGAATGAAAGTGTAGTCGAGCAGATCATTTCGTATTTTTATTGTGATCCCATCACAGAACAAGATTAAATGTAATGGGCCACTGATCTGGTAACCTCTTATTCATTTCACAATGGGGAGTACATCTCCCACTGACTGCATCCACAGGGAGACAGACAAGGAGCTTAATGCTGGATTAGTGCCAGGTTAAGTTTCTGATGTGTTCCCCAACAGCTCCACAATGAATTGCAGTTGTATTCATCCCCAGTATTCTCCCTGATGCTGTCCACCCTCCTGCATAAGCAGGGGGCTCACAGGGGGCTGGGGAAGGTGTTTTGTTACCCACCAAAAGCTCTGCAAAGACAGCCCTCCTCCAGTTCTCTGAGCAGGGAGCTCTTGGCTACTTTTTCAGGTGGGTCCTGTCTTTCTCCACGCTCCAAAAAGAAGGTCTGTGGCCATAAAAATCAGCAAGGCCCTTTTGCTTCACTGCATGCCCCATAAAATGGGAAGATCACTGAAGCATCTTATAGGGCTTCTGAGGGAGGAGGAGATGGGTGCAAGCAGAGGGGATGGAAAGGCACAGAGAAGAGCAATGCTACAAACAAATAATCCAGGGTTGAGCTGGCAGAGGCACAAGGGGGTGGCCATGACTCTTCAGCTGTGGTCAGCAGGACCACAAGCACCCCAAGATGCCAAGATCACCAGTCTGCTCCAGGAGAAGCTGTGGAGTGTGGGGGAAGGATCTCTGTCGTGGCAGGGACATGCTGCCATTTCTATCCCTCTTGTCTTCATTTGAAAGCAGGTCTGAAAGCTCTGACAGAGAGTGGGAGAAGGGAAAATGGATTTGGGAATTATCTGCGTTATTGGCAGGGCAAGAAGGACTGTGCAAGCCTTCCTGGGCAGCAGCTGGTGGCAGAAAGATCTGATAACACAGGAGTGCTTTCAGTTCCAGCTGCAGGTTATTCACCTTTTTGTACAAGTTCCCATTAATTCTGGGCAAGATTTCTTGCAGTTTTCCAGTAAACTATGCACTGACCTCTCTATTTTCCAGTAAACCACGCACTGACCTCTCTGCTCCAGAGCTGAGCAGTCACCCTGCAACCAGTGGGGCCACTTCTGCAGCTCTTATCTGCAGTCCCCTCAGTTTGTCAAACAGGCTTGTGCAAATTTGCCTAAGAGCTCTTCCCAAAGCCCAGCTGATCCTGATCCTCCCCACCAATCACCCTCACAGTGCCTTGCACAGTGAGCTGACACCCAGCTCTTCCCTGCAGCAAATTCCTGGCCTAGACAGGGAGTGTTTGCCCAGGTGCATCGATGGACAAATGTAAATAAGCGTCCTCACACAGTCCCAAGATTTTAGCTTTAATACTCATTGAATATTAATATTCAGTTGGGCAAGTTATAATTGCTGCCCAGCCCGGACTCTTTTTGCTGACTGGTATATAGGAACTAGATTTTGCTGCTGGAAAATACGATGAGCGAGTTACATTCCCAAAGCTGTAGATGACAGTATTATTTCACTACATCAAAGGGCAAAAGATATAGAGGCAAAATTCCTCATTCTCAGCATTTACTGGATATTTCACAATCTGGCCACTGCAAGGGATAGGATGGCAATAAATTTTGATGATACCCTCTGTCCAAAGCTCTTACCAAAACATGTTCTTCAAAAAGGCAAAAAGCATGCAAGAATCTCAGGGACTGTGACAGCACTAAGAAATCAGTCAAAAAACCGGGCTTACTGGGGTGTTTTAATTTATCATTCGAATCCCTGCTAAAACTCCAAAGCATGTCCAGAAAAGCCAATCCCACACAAACCCTCAAGATGAGGAAGGTTTTGGAACGGTGGCTCCTCGCTGGGGCAGCAACACATTTGCATGATGTACATGCAGCTGTCGAGGAAGACAAATGAGTTTCTCCCCGAGTCCTGAATTTATCCAGCAATGTCACAGCATCCCAGTCGATGCCCAGCTGAAATTGTTCCCATGCCATCCATCTCCATCCCCTGCAGCTGCAGCCCATCCACGAAATCCTGTGCAGGAGCAGCCTTGGACCCATGGGGAGCAAAGGGCAGCACCTGAAGAGGGCTCTGGGTGAGTTCCTGCTGGAATTCAGCCCCTGCCGCTGCGGGCCGTGCCACAACAACGGGGAGCCCGTGCTGCTGGGGGACACCTGCTCCTGCCACTGCCGCCCTGGCTACACAGGACCCGCCTGCCAGCACACTGAGCGCCCAGGTGAGAGCCCAGCCTGCAGCAGGGCAGGGGAAAGGCAGCAAAGGGGATGGATTTCCCCCTCCACGTGGCTAAACCAACAGCTCCTGGCATCCACACATCAATCCCTTCCCTTTTGTGGCTGGGTTATGCTAAGCAGCCCTGCAGGAGACTGAGATGAGCAGCTCAGGGGATGGGGGAATGGGTTGAAATTAAAAAAGAGAAGGGTTAGGTTAGATATGAAGAAGAAAATCTTCCCTGTGTGGGTGGTGAGGCCCTGGCACAGGTTGTCCCATCCCTGGAAGTCTCCAAGGCCACGTTGGACAGGGCTTGGAGCAGCCTGGGATCGTGGAAAGTGTCCCTGCCCATGGCAGAGGGGTTGGAATGAGATGTTCCCTTCCAACCCAAACCATTCTATAATTTATTATTACTATAAATAGAGATAGTAATAAGAAATTCAACTGCTGGATTAAATCCAGGAAATCCTCTGGAGGGCTTGTGGCATCCCACTAAGGGTGGCTGCTCCAAGGGCAGAGCACAGACCTCAGCAGGCAGGGAGGGGAGGGAAGGGGAAAGGCTCAGGTGAAGCAACTGCTCACACAACGTGCCATCAAAAAAGCTGTTTCAGTAAAAAATTGCTACATTGCCAGATTTCCCACCCCCTCCTGGGATGCATTTTGACTAGAGTGTCTATTTTGGGGTGAAAAAATGTGTTTTTCCAAAGTGACAGGCTTATATTTATGTTTTCTTTGTCACTTTCTATACTATCCTAAAAAGTTAAGTGGGTAGCAAAAAAAGCCGGGGTCGAACAGGCTCTTTCCAAAAAAAAGTTGCAGTTCTCTCTGGATATTTTTGTCCTGATTCATGATGACAAAAAAGAAAAAAAAAATCTAAATCTCATCACATGAAGCTGGCAGAAAAATCCATCTTCAGAGCAGTTCCACCAGGCAGAGCTCCAGGCCTTCAACCGTGGGCTCATCACTGGGATCTCACCAGTGGAAAATCAAAGCTGTGATGAGACAAGGAGTTGGAGCAGAGCTGGGGAGATGGTTTGTGAGGCTGAATGCCAATGCTTTGCTTCAGTGACTATGAAGTGGATTTCTTTAAAAAGCTCAGGTTTTTTAAGTTGTCTCCAAGTCTCAGGAATTTGCTTGGGAAGCCCAGGACCTGCCACCAAAGCAGAGCACTGGACCAGCCAGCCCTGTGCTCCTTGATTTTAGCAACAGTGGGGACAGGCACACTTCTAAACTCATGGGCAATTTTTAGTTTCAAGTTTTCAGTTGCAAAACTCATTTAAGACCACACTAATATTTTTTTTTTAAAGCACAGTGTTCCAGCAGATGGAAAACGCAGCTTCCCAGCCAGCACTAAGTAAGAGCACACACATCCATTTGCACTGTCTGGATTAATAAAGTGCCCAAGCCAGGCATGAAGGCCAGATGAGTAAATAAAAAACGACAGTAAATGACAGCCATCAAGCATTCCCATCATTCAGGAGCACCGCCATAATCCATAGTATCGACCACTCCTGACAACTCAGTCTGTACTGTAATGAAAAAGCTTTGAAGTGACCCATCTCCAAAAGGACTTTCCACAACATCCCCCCAGCATCAGGGGACTTCTGTCCCTCTGCCTCGGTCAGAGGCAAGGAAGTTGCTGCAGAGAGGGTTTCAGATGAGGTGGACAAGAAACAGCTCTTGGTGTTTGGGGTGATGCTGATCCATCCGCTCTGGCTTCAAAGTGCCTTGATCTCCACAGCCTGGGCTTGGCTGGCATAGAGCAGGGAGTCCGTATCCAGAGAAGCTTCAGCCACACCTGAAATCCCTTTTTTTTTGTTTGTCTTTCCCTTTCTTTCTGCATGTCCCCAGGTGGTGAGACGGATGGGCGCTGGAGCTGCTGGTCGGGCTGGTCCCCGTGCCAGGCGGGGACGGCGCGGCGCAGCCGGCAGTGCAACAACCCTGCCCCGCAGCACGGCGGGCAGCCCTGTGCTGGCAGAGACCTCCAGAGCAGAGCCTGCTGAGAGCACAAGGTGCCTGGGACAGGGAGCTTTGGAACCTGGGCTGGGCTATAAATGCTCCAGGTGTACGATGGAATTAACCCCTGGGAGGAATAATGACCGGTGATGCGTTTCTACATCAGCTGCATTCACCGTGTGAAACCTGACCAAGGGCTCCTGTGGTTTTGCCCCGCCAGATGTGATGGGAGCCCCACCAGATGTGATGGCAGCCCCACCAGCTGTGATGGCAGCCCTACCAGTGCCCTGCCCCGCTGCTGCAGCACAGGAGGTGGCAGAGAATCCACCCAAAGGAGGTGGAGCTGCTGGGTGACCACGGGGCTACAGCGTGTCATGGAATAAATTCACTGTGAGTGTTTACACAACTGAGCTTGACTCCCAGGGAGTTTTTATATTTTCCTTTGGGAAACAGAGGAAAAGCTCACGATCTATGCAGTTGGCATTGACATATGTGCCACGAAACTTTTGTGAGTTGGCACTGTCAGATCTGCAAGTCCAGCATATTGGCCAGGGCTGCCTTTGCAGCAAAGCCATATGCTGCTCTGCATGGAGAAGGCTTCAGCCTGAAGATGCTGAAGCATCCTTGCAGAATGCAAGCCCAAGCTGATGAGGAATTTTAAATAAATAAATAAAGCAATAAATAGAGAGGCTCGAACGCAACCGTTGGGCAGAGGATGTTCCCACACAAGCAAAGGCTTTTCCTCTGTAAGATCAGTGATGAATTGACTATTAGCACGCAGGCATTTTATCTCCCAGGCACACAGAGCCTGAGAAGATGCTAACAGGCTGCTTGATTTAAGGGGCTTTTTTGAATGTGAGATGTAAATCTCAGCACAAGAATGCACACAGTATTGAACTGTGTCCAGAGACCACGGCGAGAGCCTGCAGCTCCCTGTTCTTAATGAACTGCCACAAAAACCTGGGATGGACGGGAGGCGAATGGCACTTCATTTTACTGAGCTTTTCATTGCAGGGGGAGAAGGGGGGAAAAAAAGCCCTGAGAAGGAATCAGGCATTATGAACAACAACAGCACCAAAACCTCAAAGCACAAAGCAGCCCTTCTGCAGGCATTTGAATGGAGAGAGGGAGTAGAAAGGAATGGTGGTTTAGTGAAAGAAATTGCTCAGGTGCTTGGAAATGCTTGTTTTTCAACTGTGTGTCAGTGGGGATTTACAGGCTGACACTCAGCTGATGTAAATCAGTGTTGCCCCTTCACTGCAGCTGATTTATGGCACCTGAAGTTCTGGCCCCATATTTTCTTTTGTGGGCATGTTTGCCAAAGGCCAATTTTTTCACCACTTTTTTTTTTTTTTTTTTTGCTTGTAAATGAAACCACAGGCTGAAAACAACAAACCACGTTGTCTCAACCCCTAAGATGGATTGTTCTGTGAAAAATCCCTTTGCTGGGGGGCAAAGCTGTGGCCTTTTGGGCCAACCTTGCTATTCCAGGTGAAGGAGCTGTTCACCCAGAGAGGAATTTGCTCCCAAGGGTTTGAATTTGGTGTCTTTTGTGTCAGGAAATGCAGCAGCATGAAACACCCATGGATCAGTGTGACTCAGCCATCCAAAGGCATGGGAAATGCAGGATCACAACAGGTGATTTAATGAATTTTCTTTAGCATTGGTTATGTGGAAACATGAGACAGGACTCTTACACCAAGGACCAGTTTGGATCACAAGCAATTCTTACCTTTACATCAGCTTCTTAGGACTCAGGAAAATGCCTGCAAGTAAATGAGTACAAAGCCACTTCATTCAGAAAACCAAGTACGTTTCTTTTTTGACCAGAGGGGAGAAATTAATGAACAGAAAGATCTGATGCCTTAGGGGCTGGGAAAAGATGGGGCCTGCAGGAAAACAACCTGCATCCTCAGCTTTTAGAGCTGTTCCTAAAAGGATAAATCACAGAAGAACCACCAAAAAAAAAAAAATAAATCCAAGTGATTAAAGAAACTGCATGCAAAATCCTACCATGAAACATATAAATAAAAGCAGAAATGCTATGTTTTACCTGCAATTGTTCATTCTCATCATTTACAGCTCAAGGCACTGAGACACAAACCCAAGGGCTTCCTTCAGACTCCAAAGGCAGGTGGGGAGTGCCCCTCTACTCCCCCTCCACCCCAGGGCTCAAACATCCACATGCTGAAACCCAGGAGCAGCGAAGCTGAAGTCAGAAGAAAGGAAGAAGCTGCCTGTAGGGTCTAGGGAAAAAAAAAAAAGATTATGAGCAATTACACATTTACAATGGCAGTGGAAGAAGCTAATATATCTCATGCTGAAGTGGGCAGCAGGAGAGTTGTGCAAGATGAGATAAGCAGCAAAAAAGTACGTTTCTTAGTTAAACTAAAAGCTTAGAGGGTACAATAAAACACTGCAGTTCCACCTGGGTTTTAATGAATGGATTTTCCCCTCTTGCACACTGACATACATTTGATATAGTTATTTATCCTATATATTTCTGGAGGCATATTTCCCAGGAGACCTTGTTTATCTCGCTCATAAGCACATGATGGATGTATGGCGCTTTGGATAAATGGTATCACAATCAGATATTTTTATGGATATAGGCAAACTGGGTTATTAACAAAGGAAGGGCAGAGAGGAACCAGCACGCAGAAGAAAATAGGGAATGATTGATGACAATACACCTGAGGTTGCAAGGTGTAGGCTCCAGATAACCAGCTAAGAGAAGAGGAGATAAGGGCAGTGCTTGAGACAGAGCTGTTTTCTACCTCAGGGTCAATGTCACATCAGCTGCCCCAACGCCTGCATCCCTCTGAGCCTGGCAGTTTAGAGCAGGCAAAAACTCCCTGGCAGGAGCAGCTCAAAAATTGTTGCCTTCCCTTTTTACACAGTGAAATGCACAGGCACGGGCAGATACAGAACTCTTAATCCCACCAGAAAAACCTGAAACAAAAAGTCCACGTTCTGGTGAGTTTGGGGAGGGACTGGCATTGGTGGTGCTGCCCTACTGTGTCCACCACAGTGGGACCTGTGGTGCTGCACTACAAACAAGTAAAAATATTGGTTTATAATGGTAATAATTACTGTATTCAACTCCAGCTTTTTGATTTACAGAAACAGGAGGAATTAAAATGGGATATAAAAGGAAGATGAATCTGCAGGCATGATTTGACCTGAAATCTGGCAGCTGTGTTGGGTGCTCACTGGGCTCTTCAGCCACCAGGGTAAAACCAGGTGTTTGAAATCTGGGGACTGCTAATACCTCTGCATGGCCTTTCTGGGTTGCTTTCAACAGAACAGCTCGATGTGGGAGAGAACCTGGGCAGGAACAACTACATCCATCTGAAAGTGGGAGGAACAGCAGCATGATAAAGCAATTTAGCAATACTGAGTCTGCAAATCTCCAGCTGCAGCCTGGATGATTCCAGCCTCACAGGTAAAGTGTCTGTGTGATATGACACCACAGGCAGCACATGGATCCAGGCTGGAAAGCAGTCCAGCTTCCCACTGCTGATGGAGATGTTAGAGTGGCAAGATTCCAGCTGGTTTTGTCCTGGGAATGCTGGCTGAGGCAATCACAACTCACCTGAAATATCCTCCTGGGAGTTCCCAAAGCCAGGATACCCCAGCAGCAATGTCTTCAAGCAGGGAAGTGCAAGCAAATAACAGCCTCTCCATATTTATCCTCTTCTTTTCCTTATGAAAACTTGTGAAAATACAACATGGAATGCAGGAGAGCCCACTGAGAGGAGAATCTTAACCAGAGGAATGGGCAGGAACAGCAGAAAGAGTGCTGAACACGTGCACAGCCTTCCCAAGCCCTCACACCAGGGTTATTAATCTGAACTTACACAGGAAGGGAGAGTTAGGAACACCAGTAAAAGATGGTACCAAAATTTAATGCCAACCAAAATGAAACAATAAAAGCTTCAGCATAGTATTTTTTATTACCCTCCAGGTTGTAATAAATCACTCGTTAGGTGAATCAAAGCACAAAATCACAAGGACAAGATGAAGTTATGTCCTTTATGAGAGGTTTCTAAGCCTACAGGCTGAATATTCAGCCACTGCTGAACTCATACTTCAGTCAGACTATCCTCATGATCTTGATGACTGTAAACCTCTCCTCTCTTCCTCCAAAAAACAAAAAACCAAAAAAACCCACAAACTCAGGTGCTGTCACCACTTAAAAAACTCTGTGTTTTTCTGGTTGGGGAACAACAGTCCCAAGTCAGGTTGCTGCGCTTGGCTGTCCTTGCCACAGCAGTGGAGAGAGGCTCCACTGCTGTGTGTTTAACCAGCTTGATGACCAGGAAAGGTGGTTAAGTTTACAAAAGCCACCTGACTCATGTGAGAAATGTCCTTAATCAGATTACACTGGTGATTCTCAAGAAGGGCAGGCAATGACACTGCAGTTTGTGTCCTCAGAGGTGAACCACGATCAGGGTCCTCCCCTCCAGAGCTTCTAGAGAGCCCCTGCAAAAAACCTGGAGGAATATCCTACCTCACACAAGCAGTGACCTCTTTGACCATGACCCAAAAAAGAATCTCTGGGCAAATTTTCACCACACAAAAGATATTGCAGCTACACAGTGTTAAAGGGAAATGTTTTGGGTTGGCAGCTCAATGATGAAGGCCATAATGAGCACAGAGCCCTCTTGTTTTACATATGCAATGTGCTCTGCCTTTCTCAAAGCTGTCACAGGAGCCCTGTGGATAAGTGTGGAGGCGGCATGAGGGCTACAACTAAATGCATGTTCCATTGTTCAGATGTCAGGGAGCCTGAGCTGCTCTCACAGGAATTGCATTCAGACAACGTCAGTCTGAAAGGAAAGGAAGGGGTGATACCAGCCCACCATCACCAGCTCTGCTAAAAATGCCTCAGGAGAAGAGTTTGACCTTGCAGATGTAAGAAGACTCACAGCACTCATCAACAACTTTGCACTGCTGGAATTGCCTTTTGGAGCAAAGCTGTTGCTGGTTATTTCACAGCAGGCCCAACCAAATGTCTTTGCAAAAATCATTTACCACCATCAAAGCTGCAGGAGGCACGTCCCTGAAAGGGTCCAGGCTCATGAAATGGTGCACAGTGTTGTAAAGCTCCTCTGCTGTTGGACCTGGACTGTGATGCATAGCCCCAGGGATGGTAACAGAAGGCAAACCAATTTGTCTCTTTTCACAGTGAACTCTCTCTGAGTCAGATGTCCCACCCTGGGTGGACCCAGCAGCAGCTGGAATACTGGATTTCATGGGATCAGACTTGTTAACCACAGCTTGTCTGGGGCAAATGCAGCTACTAAGGGCAGAAGACCTTGGGGATGTGCAGACAGCTTTTTCAAAATGAGCCATTTGGCCCAGAGAAGCTGTGGCTGCCCCTGGATCCCTGGAAATGTCCAGGGCCAGGTTGGACAGGGCTTGGAGCAACCTGGGCTAGTGGAAAGTGTTCCTGCCCATGGCAGGGGTGGGAACAGTGCAATAAATTGGGAAAGCA
The DNA here is from genome assembly GCF_015832195.1 of Motacilla alba alba. Classification (NCBI taxonomy): domain Eukaryota; kingdom Metazoa; phylum Chordata; class Aves; order Passeriformes; family Motacillidae; genus Motacilla; species Motacilla alba. The sequence goes on along the minus strand of NC_052023.1, from coordinate 4,111,579 downwards.
GGGTAGTGAGGCACAGTGGCTCTAAATGTCACATTATACACTGCTGTGCTCGTTGAGATTTAGGCTTTAATGTGCTGGATTTTGCTCCACACGACACAGGAGCTGTGCATCAGTGCACATCCTGCTGCACGAAAGATCAAAGTGTCTCTTCTTATCTCAAAGGAACCTTCAACAAGAAGACAGTACAATTTGAAATCATGCAGCTACCAAATACAGACAGAGATAAAGCTTGTCTCATTTAGCCCACTGTAATAAACACAGGGAAAAGGCAAAATATTGAGGTCAGTAAGCACATTCAGTCCCACGGGACAGCTGCACATCCAAAGGTGTGGTTCCTAACACCCTCCCAGCTCCCAGTGTTTCCTGAAATGTTTCTGATTGGGATGAGACCCAAGGGCAGAGCGAGGCCAACTCAGAAAGCCAGTGAGGTGATGTCTTCCCAAGCAGTCTGGCCATCAGTTTTGTGCGAGTCCCTGCTGATTCCTTCTAGCAAGGGACTGTCTCAGAGTCTGGCCCTGAGCAGGAGGAGCCACCATTCTGTGGGGCAGGGTTGTTGCACTGTCGCCTTCTTGTCCTCTGACCTCCTGAACACGGGGACCAGCTGGCCCAGCACCCCCAGTTTCCATTGACAGCAGCATCTGGAAAAGGAACAACAACAAAGCTGGAAAGGAGCATCAGAAACAAGCAGCTCTTTCCATGGGGAGACCTGTCAGCTGCCATGAATTGTATTTGAATACTAACAGCTCTGCCCCTGTCCACATCACTAACAATGCTCTGGAGTCATTAACAGTGAGGGATTGTTTCAGAGGAGTTAATTCTCTGTTCAGCATTTCTGGTGTTTGTTCAAACTGCACTTCAGGAAGATGTGAAAGGGAGGGGGGAAAAGGCAATTAGCTTTATATTTGCTTGAAGGATGTTTCTCTGTTTGTCTTAGTCCAAGCCTAAATAGGAAACAGACCAACTAAACTTGTCTCAGCCACGTGTCGAGGTGGTAGGGGCACTGTTAGCACTTCAGTGAACAACAGCTTGACTATTCAGCTTTCCCTCCATTGCTTTTCCTATTACACTGATTCTTCTGGACCCTGAGCATGTGAGTGACATAAATTCAAAATACTGAGAATCACGGAGGCAACACATAAAAGGAGGAAATGGGAGCGAGAAATGAAGTTACAGTGTTGACAAATGGATGGATGGGAGCTTCGGGAGGGTTGGATGTGACTATGAGTGTAAAAAACAGATTGAAGTAAGGTGTCAGTGACTCCACCATTCAAGGTTCCATGGACTGCCTTAGAAATACCCAAAAATTGACCCCCTGTTCAGAGAAATCTTGGCTTCGTGTGCATTTCAGCCTGGCTCAGTTTGGGCACAGCCATGCAGAATGAGTACTGGGTAAGGCTGTAAACAAAGCCAGTGATAAATGCAGTGCATCAAATTGTGGGTTGGTGCCAGAGCTCTGGGTGCCTGAGATCTGGTATTATTTAGCATCTAAATTAATGAGCTGGAAGAAGTAAACAAAATGATTAAATTCATAGATGATCCTAAACTAGAAAGAGTAAGGAACATCAGTCAGGCGACAGCGGAGACATAAAGTGACCAGGAAGCATTAATAAATGCTTCAAAACAGAATAATAAGATTTTAAGATTAAAATGCACGGTAGCATATCTGGGGGAGAACAGTTTGCAACATGCTGGCTTTATCAAAGGGAAAAACTTAGGAAACAGAGCTGTTTCCTAAGGAGGAGACCTGAGGCTTTCCAGGGATTGTGAACTAGGCAGGAATTCCTATTTTGATACAATTGCAAGGCATGTACACGCAAAAATAAACCCTCCTCCTCAAGAGGGCAGGGAAAATACATCTGTCCCCTTTGCAGGGGCCCAGCTGGGTGCACTGGGTTGGCAGACTGGGGACAGCCAGGGCTGGCATCAGTCCCCATCCATCAGCTGCCACCCCTGGACACCCCTAACCCAGCTGGGATTGTCTCCTGGGTCCCTCTCACCTTTGCTCCTGCTGATCTCGCAGGCGGTGCCGCTGGTGCCGAGGGGACACAGGCACTCACACTCTGTTCCTGAAAGCAAACACAGCACAGATGGGGGGAATTACACACCTGGAGCCACATTTCCCAGCAGGCATCCACTTCTCCCCAGCACTTCATCTTCTGGGAGGAAGGGACAGTGGGTGAAATGGCATCATTTTTCTCCAGTGCCTGAAGGGATCAATACCAATAAACAGGGGAGCTGTGACTGCCCTGCACCCCCTCTCACCTCCCCAGACATTTGTTCCTGCCCTGCAGCTCAACCTCAGCCTCACTGCTGCAATCACTCAAGCCAGGGCACCACAGAGTCCTCCTGCTCTTCTGCAAAAGAGATCACAGATCCCTGGAATGGTTTGGGTCGGGAGGGACCCTAAAGCTCATCTCATCCCACCCCCTGCCATGGGCAGGGACACCTTCCACTGTCCCAGGTGGCTCCAAGCCCTGTGCAGCCTGGCCTTGGACACTTCCAGGGACCCAGGGGTAGAGTCACAGCTTCTCTGGGTACCCTGTGCCAGGGCCTGCCCACCCTCCCAGCCAGGAATTCCTTCCCAACATCTCATCTATTCCTGCCTTCCCTGTGGCCTCCTCTGGACTCACTCCAGCAGCTCCTTTTGGGGGTTTCAGACCTGGACACAGCACTGCTGGTGAGGTCTCTGGAGAGAGCTTTTGATAAATCTGATAAAGAACAAACTGCAGCATCAAGGAAGAGCAACCAGGACAGGAATATCCTAACCTGGCTTTGTGGCAGAGGAAAAGCCCAATATCCCTGCTCTGGCTGCCCAGGGATGTGCATCCCATGCCAGGAACCTGGAGAAGAGTTCCCACTCAGGAAAATACATGGTCATTTAAAACCTCTGCTGAGGAGATCCTAAATGAAATACTAACCTGGACTCAGCTCCTACAAAGTTATTTAAACAAAGGTCACCATGAGACAAATGCTTGAAGTGCTACAATCAGCTGGCTGGTATCTGAAGTGATCATTTCTGCATTAGATACAATTTGATGATAACAATTCTCATCAGGACTTTTGCAGATGCAGATTGGAATTAGGCACTTGACAAAATGGTCCCTTTGTTAGAAGCTCTCATCACATCATATATCTCTTGTTTAGGCAGAGCAGTTTTCATTCAATTTATTTTTCCCCTTCATTTTTTAAATCCCAGCCTGCTTACAGAGGAGGACAACTTCTATCAGAAATAGGGGGAGGTGGTGGTGGTGATCACTGTGCTTGGCACTTATATGGGGCTTTTCATCTTCAAAACCCTTTTACAAACACTAATTAATGCTGAGACAGTAGTCACTTCTCCAGGAGGATGGAAGCAATCTTAAAAGCAAAAGGAGGAGACTTAAAGATGTCAAGGATTTTTTTTTTAATGCATAACTGAGAAGTAACAAATTCTTCTGCAAAACTGATACAGATAATGGTCACTCCCATGACAAAGACACATCCCTTGAATTTACTGTCTTTACTTACCAGGACTCTACAAACACAGCAACTTTAAAAACACAGAGTAAATTCCCTGATAAAGAAATGACAGGAAAAACTGAAGAGCAACTTGCTTGCCACATGCTCCCCAAAAATTCCCAACTAATTTCCTTATCACTCTCTACAACCCCCTGGAAGGTGGCTGTGCTCAGGTGGGGTTGGGCTCTTTCACCAGGCAGCACTGACAGAACCAGAGGACACAGTCTCAAGCTGTGCCAAGGGAAATAAAGGTTGGAATTAATTCTGAGATTCTTTATCTTATTAAAGATAAAGTTCTGGAATGGCTGCCTGGGGAGGTGCTGGAGTCACCATCCCTGGGTGTGTTTAACAAAGCCTGGCTGTGGCACTGGGTGCCAGGGTTTAGCTGAGCTGTTGGAGCTGGGTTGGACTCGGTGATCTTGAAGGTCTCTGCCAACCCAGTCATTCTGTGAACTCTGTGAATTCAATCAAAAGGGTAGGAAAGAGGAGCAGGACCTCTGTACCTCTCAGGAAGGGGATGCCATTCCCGTGGCACGGAGCACAGCGGCAGGAGCTGCTCTCCTGCTGGAACTCATCCAGAGCCCGGCGCAGATTCTCCTTTATTTTCATGGAATCAGCCAAGTCAGAGGGAGTCACCAGCTCATACAGTGGCTCTGCCTAAAGGGAAGGGAGAAACTGCATTAATTCCCAGTTAATTCCCATGCTTTTGTTCCCATGAACATGCCAAGGCTGGGTGGTGGCACAGCTGGAGGGGGAAATGGAGGCTGTGTGGCACAAGCTCCAGGTTTCCCACTGCTATTTGCTAAAACCTTGGGAACAACGAGGCCACAATGTCAGGAATACTCCCAGGGATGCTCCCCTTGGTTTCCAACACCAAAGGAGTAACAAAACTTTTTGTGTAACAAAACAGCAGCCAACCTGTTGGATAAGAAACAGGCTAAGTTGCACGGGAGTTTCATTAAATCCTTTCTCATCCATTTTTCTGGTACAGACATTTTTAGATAAGATTTGCCCAAACTTATATTTTCTGAGTGAGCTCTTACTCTGATTTTAAAAACATCCCCTAAAAACCATCCGCAAGAATCTCCTCCTACAGCCCCCCAGCACAGCCAGTCACAGGGATTCACATCAGCACTTCCACCTTCACCACTCCTGCATTTCAAGGCAGGTTTTTATCCTTATGGAGCCCAGATAAGGGTTTCATTGCCTTCCAGAAGAGAGAGGATTTGATCTCCATCTGCAGATGGGGTCAAGGGGAGAAAACAAGGGTGTGCACAGCACAGCAAATGTGCAGAACCAAGGAGACTTTGGCTCACTCATTTATTTTCCTCCCGTGAACAAGGGAAAGTTAAAGTGGGGTGTCAATACTGCCAGTCACCCATTACTGCCTGAGGGATGATAACTGCATGTGCCATCAGAGGATCCATCCCAAATTCCCATCCTCACTGCAGGGATGCTGCCATGCAGCCCACACACAGGAGTATGAAAGATCACCCTCCTGTCAACACAGGCTCCAACTACAAGAACTAAAGAATGTTCCAATAAAAAAAAAAATCCTCATTTCCTGCTGCTGTACATCCACTCTTCATCAATTATCTGTGATCCATACTTTGCTTTTTGAATCCAGACCATACAAATGAGGAAATACACTAAGAGTGACCTGCCAAGTCCCTCCAGCAGATGATTTATGAACTGATTTGCTTTAGTTTTCCCTAACTAAGCATTCTTGGGCTGACATTTAGTCACACTCCGCTGGTACTTTTGATCTTCCAGCCCCACAGGGATATTGGTATGGAAATGAAGATACCAAATCCAAATTGCATCTGCCTGAGGTTTTTCACTGGGCAGCCTGGTCAGTGATGCCAGGCAAGACAAAGAACACCTCAGTTCCTCATGGGAGGTTTTTCTGTGTGGGGGATTTGGTGCAGAGGGCTGCATTTCTCTTGTCTCCTGCCCTGAGACCTCCCAGTGCATTTCTGGAAGGTCAATCCACAGCTCAGCAGGGGCTGCAGCAAGTGCCAGATGGGCACTGGCTGTATTTCCAAATTACTGATTTTTGCTTGCTTCACCTTTTTAGAATCCACCTCTTTCTTGAGAAACAACCCCCTTTTACAAATGTAAAGATTTTTGCCTGAAATTAAATTTTACAAGGAAAAAACAACTATAAATCAACTTCCACCTCTACCAGTCCAAATTCCTCTTTAAAAGGATGTTCTCTTGCACCTTTGTACTATTCACTCATTTTGACATTACAGATGATGAGGCGGAATTGCTGCACACTTCTGCTTGCTTTTTTGCATTTCTAAAACTCTCCAGGTATCAAAAATCCTCGACTCTTCAAGGCCTAACTCCTGTTTTTAAGGTTCAGCTAAGCTGCACAAACACCCAGGCATGCACAATGAAGCACCTGAAAGAATGGTCACCGGTGCTCACAGAAATTGATAAACATCACGGAAAACAGAAGTCCTTATAAAATATATGCTGCCAGATACAATTTTTGGTAAGTTATACATTGGTAAAACAGAAGGTGATCATCTGATCAGCCTGGAAGGCAGCAAGAAATGACATCTGCACAGCCAAGTTAAAGGGTTAAAGCTGCTTACTTTGTGTATTTCCAACCACAGTCCCTTTAAAGCATCCCACCTTTGCCTTTCTGAATACTCACCTATAGAAGCTGCACAATAAGGTCTGTTATTCCTGTTTGTTTGGGTTTTTTTACCTCTAAATCCTGCTTATTTAAACACAAGAGTTCCCCAAGGAGCTCAGCTGAGGCTGGAGGAAGTGGAGGGTGCAGTACCTTCAGCTTTATGATCTCAGGGTTGTACTGCACAGCATCTCCCCACTGCTGCATGAGCTGGGCTGTGGGCAGGTCCTTGTGGGCCAGCGTGGTGATGTCTTCACTCGCTCCTCCACGGACCAGCACCACGAAATCCTCCACAAACTGCTTCCTGGCAGTGCTGTCTGCAAAAAATGCACTCAAGGAAGTGCCCAGCTGTGCCCACATTGTGCCTTTGTGGGCTGCAGTTATCAGCTGACGCCAAAAACGCTCCCAGGCAGGACCCGTCCCACCCAGAGGGCAAAGGAAAAGCGCTGCTCACCTGGTTTCCTGCAAAGTGTGTCCTGTGTCCCTCCTGCTCCCCTGCAGGAATTCCCCATCCTGCACCCTGCATCCCTCCCCTAAATTCCTTCCCCATGGTTTTAAGCTCACAGGTCCTTCCCCAACCCCATGCTCCTCACCACCGGCAATATTCCCTGTTCTCCCCCATGGATTTCCAGGTGCACCTTCCTCCCTTGCACACCCCCAGCTCCCCACGTCCCCAGAGGCTCCCACAACACCATCACCTCCCTGTTTTCCCCATCAGGATGCAAAAAGAGGCGTGCTGGGTTGCCCTGCTGAGAGGTGGGGGTTGATATTTAACACAGAGCTGGCCAGGTGGGTGATGGTTGATCATCTCCTTGGGATGCTGAGCAGATATTTCCCCTCTACACAGAAAATCTAGGAAAAACCCCAAGCTCTGAGGTACTTCCCCCTCTGTTAAGCCTGGCTGGGTTAGCTCCCAGACTCAAAAGTGGCTGTGAGGGAGTGGGGAAATATTTCAGGCAGGCAAGATGACAAAACCTTCCTTTCACTGTGACAAAGAAATGAAATGGCAGAAGTGTTTTGTGCTTACCTCCAATCTCTTTCAAAAGGGCTTTGCAGCCAGCTGAATCTACTCCAAGCCCCACAGAGAATTTACCAAAATTCACAGCAACGTTAAAGCCCTTCTGTGCACATTTCTGGACATCACTCAGAGAATAACCTTAAATACACAAAAATTGTAAGGTTTTAATACAACTGTTTCATGTTTTATGTCCACATACACAGAAAATGAGAGTTGATAAGTATTTTTGCTTAAGGACAAGAAAAACAAGATATGATGAAGAAGATTATTTTTGGGGGATTTTTTGATACTTAACAGTACTATATGAAATGAAATCTCTATGTTTTACAGAACTCAGAAGCCAAGTGGAACTGCAAGGAGGATTTTATTCATCCACCCAGCTGTACTGGGTTAAGCAGAGCTGCAGTAGGTAGGAAAACAGAGGATGTCTAAGCACAGACTACCCACCACCCCTCCCCATCCTCAGAATTCCTTCAAGAGGAATAGATGAAATAGCTTTTCCTATTTTTCCCAGCTCACATCTCCAATTCTCTGCTGCCAGAAGAGCCTTAAGTGCTACCTGGAAATTTAGACTGGATACCAGGAAACATTTCTTCACCAAAAGCATTATCAAGCCCTGGAAGAGGTTCCCCAGGGCAAAGTGGAGTCACCAACCCCAGAGGGATTCATGGGACATGTGGATGTGGCACTTGGGGACATGGTTTAGTGGTGGCCTTGCAGTGCTGGGTTAACAGCTGGACTCCCTGATCTTTGAGAGCTTTTCCAACCTGAAGGACTCCATGATTTTAAGATGTGGCAGATTGGATTCTGTGTGAGGGCAGAGCAAGTACCAACCATGTCACTCAGGCTGGGATACCAGATCCGCAAGAGAAAATTTCAGTTCCAGCACAGACAGTACAAATACAATGAGAGATTTGAAGGGCAAAACCTGAATGCTCAGACTGGACCTACAAAACCCTGCTGAGAACTTACAGCCCAGCTCAGCACTTGTGTGAAAACATTGTTGTTGCTGCAGGATCCTGATCTGGGCCAGCAGACACTGAGCATTTTGATGCAAACAATAAAGCACTTTAATTCAAACAAACGTGGCTTGTGAGCAACAGCTGAGAAACTGGGAAACTCTGTTAAATTTGAATACCTGAAATGTGAATCTAAATTCTGTCCCTCTCTCTGACTCCAGGGTAAGGAACTTCCCACACAGCAGAAGAACAAACAAGCAGAGTATTACACAAAGCAGAGCCCAGTGAATGCCTCTGCAAACAGACAGCAGAGGCAGTTCCTCACTCCCCTGCCAATGAATAAATAATTGAGAGTGCAGCTATTGATTAATGTCACACTGCTCGCTCTGTCCTACACAACAATCATCATTTCTCACAACAAAGGGAGCCAGAGCCAAAGAGCAGGAGCAATGTCAGGCACAAGAGTCACCCAGCAAATTATTTACTGTTTCCTACATGCTGGAAAAGCTCTCGAGGCTAAAGGTGTTCCAAGACTGCCATTTGAAAGGCAGTGGAAAAAGAACTCGGGTGAAGCTTTTCAAAGCTAACAGAAGTGTTAAGATCCACGATTCTCATTCATCTCAACACCTTGTCAGCCTCTAAAGCGTGTTGTCTAAAATGCTTGCCACAGGGCTTTGTGAACTAAATCCAGCCCATGACGCTGAGCATGCTTTGAAAACCTCTTCATTCACCGCCAAGGAGCACCTCTACTCCCACATTTCCTGCAGGATTTCTTTGAGATGCTGTTGACTCCTTCTCCCATCACCTCCCTCTCAGACCTGAGCCATCCCTGTGTGCCTGCACAGAGGTTTTCCCACCCAAAATCTGCCCCCAAAGCTCCTTCCCCACCATCAGCTGCACGTACCCGCCCTGCGGAGCTCGTCGCTGTTCATGACCAAGGTGTACTCGTAGATGCCTCCAAGAGTGGCCTCCTGGATGAAGTGTGTCCCAAAATCCCTGAGCAGCTCCCGGTACTCTCCGTAGCTGTACTCCGTGGGCAGCTGCCGCAGCCGCCGCAGGAACTCGTGGTGCAGCATCAGGGCCCGGGCCTTCAGCTTGTAAACACCAACAGCCAGCTCAGAACGGGCGTGGATGAACTTGCTGGACTGCAGGAAAGGCAGGAGAAGCCAGCAGGAGCAAGGGATGTCATTCTCATGGCAAGGGGAATTTGTTATTTGCAGTTAAAGCATCAGTGCTGGTCGGGATTTATTGATTTCACAGTTTCCAACTGGAAATCTTCTAACTGGAAATTTCCTAACTATTCTTCATCTCCTAAAAAAACCTCCAATTTTTTGCAAAAGCAAAACTTTCAGTAGTAAAAGTTCCTGAGAGTCAGGGCATGACTGGGACACAGGAAAAGGCAGGGCCCAGGTTCTGCTGTGGCACATCCAGAATGCAAGGACACCTCGGCATGCTGCAGGACTGCTTTACCCCTAATGAAACCTCATCTCTCACAAGCTCCCCCCTGAAAAATTCTGACATCTGCAATAATGATTTGTATGGGAAATGGTCGTTCTCTGGCTGAGCCAGATTTATATTTCACAGACTTATCAAAACTGAAAGGAAAGAAAACACAAACACACTCTCTCTCACACACACATATTTACATGGCTCTGTGTAGATATGTAAACATGGATAATTTTTTTCTCTCCCCTTTCTGGCATCAAAGTCTGGAACAGAAAATGTCCTCCATTATGTTCAAAGGATTTAGTGTTCAGTTGTCTGGGCCAGCAGGACAAGCACATCAGGGAGGGATCAGTATAGAATGCTGCAGCTTAAATAATAAAATCAGGACTTAATATTTGGTTTCTTTTGGGTATCTGTTGCAAATGCTTCTCATCAACCTCTGATCTTGTGAGAAATTCCACTTTGCAGGAAAAAAATGCAAGGAATACTTCGCCATTCCTGAGTACACTTTATACTGAAAGGAGACACAGATTGGTGATAGTATTACACCACTGATATGACCTACCTTTGTTTATGGCAATAACAGATGAAAAAAAAAAAGAAAACAAATGATGGCAGTCGTAGGAGTTCCAGATTCAAGTTGAACAGGCTTTTCAGTTTCAATTTTTCACTACAAGCATTCAAAGGTGGATGCCCAGCAGGGCAGTGGACAGACCACACTGAGAATCAGAGAAAATCCACAGCTGGAAGGACCCTCAAGCATCACTGAGTCCTCTCAACAAGTTGTGGCTGATTTCAAAGGCCCAGCAGCCCAGATCCTGGCTGAGAGCTGAATGGAAAAGCTCCTGGATGCTGCAAGCACAAAGGAAGGCATTGTGGGGGTAGTCAAGACTTGAACAAATGGCAGAATCCAGTTGGGGAAAGGATTTGATTTATCCCAGTCCTGGCTGCTGACCTGAGGAGGAGCCTCAAACCAACACACACACAAACACATACATTTACTAGGAACACGTTAGCAGGGAATTAGGTGGAGCAGTGCTTACACTTGAAGAAAATCTTTTCATCCTCTGCATGAACTTCTTGAACCTCATGTCATTCGAACTGTAACCAAGTTCAAACACTTTTGGTATTTTTATACCAATGCTGAAGCTTGACTGCGTAGCTTTTGCCTTCAGGACACTGCTTTCATAATTTGAGTAGGAGTCATATTCAGTCATTGTAAATTCATATTTGCCTTTGGTCTAAACAGAAAGGAAAAACAACACGTCTCATTTCCTGCACAGTGATTGTACACCTGAAGCGTGGGGAAGGAATGCAGACACAAATATACTTGTGAATTAATGCTTGCACTTTGAAGATGAAAAGCCTTGTATAATTGCAAAGCACTATTATTATTAACACTGGTACTTCAAGAATACTTGATTTACAGCAGCAGGAAAGCTCCTATCTCCTCCATACTGAAAGGTCCTCAGGCTTTCACTTAATATGTCAATCTTATGCAATGAAGGTGAAATCTCAAACACAGGCATCAATTAAAGTACAAATTCTAAAAAGAAAAGGTTTCCTCGTGGGCAGCACTCAAAAACATCATGCCATCAGGAGCACTAAGGTCAAATATGTGACATTTGAAATACAGCTTTGATGCATGACAGGAACAAGTTTTCACACAAAGCCTGTGGTGTGTTCAACATCGTGGAGTGTGAGGGGTTTGAGGATGTTCTAGAATAGGGTAAAATCAGCCTGATCCTATTGGGTGTCAAGAATTTTGTGATTTTTTTTTACAAAATGACCCAGCAATGAAGCTTTGGGCACTAAATCCATTGGAATATGTGTGTGTGTGTGTTTCTTTGCAGACACATCTGGCACGCACCTCTGGCATGTAGCTTTCCACGTTGTAGGGCTTCCTGAACCTCGTGTCTGTGATGTAATGGGGAGAACATCCCCCAGCATAGTACCTGTGATCAAGGACCAACCCCTCCAGGCTGTTTGTGAACACATTCAACCTGTAGGTGAAGCAGAACAGCAATATTTTATGCTACCATCAATTCAGAGCTAAACACTGAATGTCTTGGCTGAGAAAAGCAAAAGATTGTTTTATTTGGCCACAGGCTCTTTGTTTCACACTTCTTTATTCTGAAACCCAAAAGAAAGCTTGGCCTCTTTCACTGTCCAACCAACCCAGGCGCTGCAGAAGGACCTGACTAATGAGAAAGCAAAAGACAGAGTTGAATTCTGACACTTGATGAATATAAATGGCAATTTTCATCCCCCAGCTGTGAATGGCACCAGTGTTACTGCCACCAGCACTGGCAGCTTTGTGGCCTTTACTGGAACTCTCCAGGAAGAGCAGAACAAACTGGATCAGCCAAACCCCCACCCCACCATGCTGCTCACCCTGAGCACCCCCAAATATCCACAGCACCCACCAGAACCTTCAAAGCCAGGTTTGCCATCAATCCAGACTGATTTTTAATTCCCACTTCTTCATTCTGGTTTTATCAGCCAAACTCTTTGCCAGGTTGGCCAAGGGTCAACTAGAGGTCAGCAGATCACAGTACAAATTGTTGGGGAACAAGAAAAGAGGCACTCAAGCAACAGCTCAACTAATCCTTGAAAGCACAGGGAGTTTTCCTTTGATTTCAGTGGCTGATGGACAGAAACCTTAACCTGTCTGCTCTAAGAAAGGAGTTTGTGGAGATGAGGAGATTAAACCCCATCACTGGCTTTTCCCATTGATGCTGGTGGGGTGAAACTTCATTAAAAAAAAAAAACAAAAAAAAAACAAACAAAAAACAAACAAACAAAAAAAACCCACCCAAAAACTATCAGTGCTCCAGGATTCTGTTGGATCTGCCTCTCTTGATTTTGGGGAGAGAGGCTTGCATGATAATGACACTGAAGCTGTAAAAAAATTAACTCTAATTTTAGAACAATCTGGGAAAAAAGGGAAGTCCACTAAAAGCAAATTACTGAGCAATTGTAGCTTCAAAGAGATGAGAAGCATGTTCCTATAATTGTCCAACATTATTTTTAATTTTGATTAAACTCAGAAGTACAAAGCATTAGCAATGACATGTGCAGAAGCCATATCTCCAGAGAATAATGAGAAAATTATTTTTTTCTTGCAATATGATTTTCCTTTTTCTTTTTTTTTTTTTTTTTGTAATGTAAAAAGCAATTTTTTCCCTGCAGAGTAAGAAAAAAACCTGTCTTTCCACAGTCTGATCTTATGGAAAGTTGTCACAATCTTAGCCTGCAAAAGCTGAATCAATTCAGAGTTAGATTTTAATCCCCACAGAGCTGCTAATATGCAGGTTTACCCTACCCCACTCATACAAAGCACAAAACTTCCACCACCTCTCAATGTCAGGGAAGAAATCAAAGGAATTTGAACACCTTTCGTCCTCCCCACCAAACCAATACAGGGTGTAAGAATACAAAGTCAAGGATTAATGGAAAATTTTGGGTTAGGAAGGCCCTTTAAAGGTTATTTAGTCCCACCCCCTGCCACAGGCAGGGACACCTTCCACCATCCCAGGTTGTTCCAAGCCCTTTCCAACCTGGTCTTGGACACTTCCAGGGATCCAGGAGCAGCCACAGCTTCTCTGGGCACCCTGTACCAGGGCCTCACCACCCTCACAGGAGTGAATTTATTCCCAATACCCCGTCTAACCCTGTCCTCTGGCATTGGGGAGCCATTCCCTCTTGTGCTGTCCCTCCAGGCCCTTGTGAATCACCTCTCTTCATCTCTCCTGTTCACTCCTTCAGGTGAAAGGCTGCAAAGGGGTCACCCCAGAGCCTTCTTTTCTCCAGGCTGAACAACCCCAATTCCCTCAGCCTTTCATCCCTCTGACCAACTTGGTGACCTTCTCTGGACTTGCTCCAACAGGTCAATGTCCCCCAGGCTTTGGATCAGGCTCCTGGATCCCAGCTCCCTCCTGGATACAGCAACTGCTCCAGCTTTTCTCCGCTCAGTGTTTGTCAGAAGTCACATTAGATCAATCTCAGCTTTAAGTAAGAGAGCATCTCACCAAAATCACAGCCTTACCCTTTAGCCAGATTCTCTATTCCCCAATACTCTTCCATCTTCTGGTCACATTTCCTGAACACCTTTTTGCAGTTTTTCTCATCTGACTGGTCCCCACAGTCGTCATCCCCATTGCAGAGCAGCCTCCGTGCAATGCATCTCCCTAGGATGGAAGGGGAAAGTCACCCATAAAACAACCTGTGATCACACTCCCTGACATGGAGTCTAGGAGCTGAACAGAAAATTTCTGGAATGAATGGTTCAAATCTAGCTGGGGAAAAAAAAAAATCTTCTCTATCTGCATGGATCCCCAAATTCCATCTGCTCAGTTTCACTCAAAAACATCACAATCTTAAAATTCCTTGCTCATCTTAGGAAAAAATCCACAATAATTAGAAGTAAAAAAAAGTATAGAATATATATATATATATATATATATATATATATATATATATATATATTTTTTTTTTTTTAGAGAACAAATGTGCTGTTTCAGCAGGCCTTGTATATGGTATTGTTTTTTGCCTCTCTCCCCATGTCCACAATTACTGAGTGTTTTCAGTCTCACCAAAACAGTGGAAGATGCAGAGCAGAGGCTTTTCCTTTGCCCCATCCCAGGCGCTGAGCTCCTGTTGCTGTCCCTTGTGCTACAAATTTTGCTGATATAACCAGGTTATAATTTCCTATTTGGAGATTCTGAAGATGGCTAACAGACTCACTGACACAAACACAAGCACGGAAGGAGCCAGGGCAACTCCTGGCATCCCTCTGTCCCAGCAAGCTCCTCTAGAAGAACAAAGGTCACCACAGTGGCATCAGAAGCGACACCTGATTAGCTGAGCAGCACCATCCCCAAATCCTTACCTGTGACTGCACACACAAACCCATCACAGCGAGCTCTGCTCCTGCAGGGACTGTTTGTGACACACTGCTCAGCTTCCCTGTCAGAGTCATCACAGGGCTCTCCACTGAACTGAGAGGGCTGTTCCAGGCGGGCAAATCTGTACTGTGATGAAATAAAAAATATTGACTCAAGTGCACAGAAATGGTGAATTTTACGCTTCTCTGGTTGAAAAACAAACTTTGTGTCGCCGGGATCTGATCTAAGCGCGCTCTGTCATATTAAAAGAGAAAAGTGTCAGCACAGAAGTATGAGGCTGGTAATTTGCCTCGTTTCAAAGGTTTCTGATCTGCGACAGTTTTAATTTTACTGAGGAAGGGTTGAGGATTGGAAGGGATGAAGGAAAGTTTGCTTTTCTTTGACAGTTTGTTTAAATGAGCCTGACAGTGCAGTGCGGGACTTTGCAAGAGTAAGGAAGGATCCAGTTCCATCTCCTCTCTCTCAATTAGCGCTGGTAACGACATCCCTTGTTATTTTCTGTCAGTGTATTTACTTGCCCCTCTGTATCATTAGGGATTTTTTTCCGCCCACAGCCCTGCTGTGAAGCAGTCAATTACTCCATCCAATATGTTGTCCCTCCTTTTTTTCCCCGGCTTCTGAGATTAACTCTTTGATACGAAGCTTCACTCTCCCCCCAGTTCCCATCACTGGTTATTTCTGCTTAAGCCTGGGAACAGCTTCTCCAACTTGTTAGCAGAGGTCTCTCTAGCAACGGGGATTTTGCTCTTCACGCTGTTGGGATCATTACTTTCATTTGATGGGGCTTCTCGCGTGGAAAATGCTGGCTGGCAGACAAGAAAAAGCATCTTAATCCTGAGAGGCACTGAGTTGTCTCCTGGTCCCACAGGGGACCATTAGTGGGGAAGGTGCCTTGCACTGATGCTGGAAGGACAGGACTGTGTTGTAAAGTCCCTGCAAAACACCTTCTCAGGACAGTGAGGCACCCTGGAAAGCACTGGAATTACTGGGGGGTCAGGGGGGAGCTGAAGAGCTAAAAGCCACCTGAAAGCAAAACCCACGGTCTCACCCGTACAGGGCTTTCCTCCTCAGCCCCCCTCAGTCTGCCCCACCCCACAGACAAAAAGGACATGGCTCGAAGGAGGTCCCACCTCCTGGATTCTCAGTGGTCCCCAGAGCACAGACACTCACCCTTTTCTTCTGGCAGGGGTCACACTTGCTCCAGGGGGACCAGGAGGAGAGGAGGCAGTCGCGGGGCTGTGGTGGGACACTCACAGAGCGGGCGTGCCTGCCCCGGGCCACGCTGTCACTGGGGCTCGGGGACTCCCAGCCACTGTGTCCAACAACACGAGAGCTTCAGGCTGTTGAACTGTGAGCTGTGAGGACCTGGCACCTCAGCCTATGCCCGTGTGAAACCACACACCAAGGAGAACTAACACTTGTTAGATCTCACCACCTCTGGATTTCAGTCCTTATCCTGATGGCATTGATTCCACTGGCCCTGATTCTGTATAAACCTGGTCCACCCTCCAGTGCCTGCATGGGAAACTAAACCCATGGTCCACCAATCTGGGCTTCACCTCAAGCTGTGCAAGCAGTAAAACCTTCACCACCAGCTGCTGCCCTCAGTCCATGGCTCCAAGGTCACATCAGTCCCAAGAAAAGGCCTGGCATGCACTCAGCATTTCTCAAAACCAGGCTTAAGTGTCTCTCTTTGCCCAGCAGCCCATTTTCCCCCAAGCTGGCCAAAGGCAGTGGTCTTAGATTCTGCTCTCAGTTCATGAGTCATTAACCCATCAATCCCTTTCAACCCAGTAACAAACCTGAACCCCAAGTGTGAGCCTTTTTACTCTTCACCCCAGCCACTCTCACTCCCTCATGTGACAGCTGTCTCCAAGGTTTCCACAATGCCACAGTTAAAATGCTGCCTCTTTTTTGGTGGATTCAGGATTTCTGATTAAATCCTTGTCCCAGAAAAATGCTCCCTTGTTGCACCTCCTTCAAGTGGGGAGCCTTAGAAAAATGTTGACAATTGGTTTCTTTTCATACCCCGTTTGACAAGGAAACTACCACAGCGATATTCCCAATTCTTCCACGCCGACAAGGAACAGCATCAGCTGAAGCTTTAAGTATGATTTAGTGCCTGGCATGGGGTTCCCATTATAGCATATTAAAAATCACACAGAATAAAGGAATTACAAAACCTCATCAGCTTGCTGAGGCATGAAATCAAAGCTCAAAGTTCAGAGAACAGTGCAAAAATATAGTTAGATTGGAAAGATTACAAGATGTAGTTCTCTGAAACAGCAAAATCTATTACACCGGCAGAGAGAGGAACGGCTCTCAGCCACATTCTCACCATTTCTGCACTTGAAGGAAACAACCCCGTGTGCCCAGCCCTCTGTGGGGCAGCCAGCATGGAAGGAGGCTGCATGTTCAACCAATTCCACGTTACAACACGAGCGTGGCAATTTGTCAGCTCCAATTTATCACCAGGATTGCTCCTCTGAAGGCAGAAACGCTGCCCTATGCCCAAACGACGTCTTCTGCCGTTCATTAGAGACGCAGAAATCACTCACGACAGCAATTAGAGCCCCTACAACACCAAAGCCTGTGCTGAGCCTGATGGTTTCTCCTGTCATCCCCTGCCTGTGGCTCCAGAAACTCTCACTCACCCAAAGGCACGAGCAGGGTGGGTGCCCAGCACAGTGCAGAGCAGCAGCAGCAGTTGGACGCTCATTGCTCCGAGGTGCTGCTGGAGGTCCCACACCACCAACGCCCCCACCCCGTCTGCCGTGGGGGCTTGAACAGGGTTCAAGCACAAAAAGAGGAACTGCAGAGCTGCTCTGCCAGCCTGTAAACAGCAGATGACCCAGCTCCTGGCAGGCTCACAAGGTAAACGCTGCAGTGGTTAGCGCACGGCTTTCCCGAGGCAAGCAAAGCTCTGCCTAGGAGCAATGTGCACCTTCCTTTGTAATGCTCCTTTCAAGGGACGGGGAAAATGAATATTTCAACAAACGAAACATATTTGAGTCTTGGCAAGAAGGAAGTGATAAGTAAACTCAAGTCAGCTTTCTAGGAAGGGAGTGCAGAATCATTTATTTATTGCTGCTTTTCATGTCTGTCTTCCAGAGGAAGGTCAGACACGAGGCAGAAGCACTTATTCTCATGCCTCAGGGAAAGCCTTTTCCCTGAGAGTGCCTTCCCTGTCTCTCCTGCTGCTGGGGAGGACAAGAGCCCCAGCCCTGGCTGGGCCATGCCACAGACATTCTCTGCTCCACATCCCCAAAGTCCTGAGCCCATGAAAGCAGAACCTGTCAGGGTATAAAATGTAATGTCTCGGTGTTTTCTGGCCGCGACACTGAGTCATTCTCTCTCTTAAATGGTCCTGACTGGGCTGAGAACTTACCATGGGCTGGTGGCCATCAATCAGTTCAGCTGGGCTTTCAAAGGCAGATCAGACAGAACCTGGAAGAGTTTTTCTTTGGTTGCCTGTTGAGCCTTCACATCCTGCTGCTTCTCCCTCCAGGTACAGCTTTTTGATTCCTGAGACACAAGAGTCTTTCCTTTCATTTTCCTATTAGTCTTAGCCTACAGCAAGCATCGTAGAGAGAGCAAAGTTCTCTGAATCTGTGTTTCCCTGCACAACATGAGGAGTATCATTGTGTTTTCCCACCCTTCCCCTTGCTGGACAAGGTCTTTGAGAAGACAGAGCCTGACTCATGCAACTCTGGCTTTCAGCAGCACAATCTCTCACCTGGGACACATCTCTGAGTGCCTTGGTGATACAAAGAGTAAATACATTTTAATTTGCTCAGTATGGCAATGATGGGTGCTATACATAAAATGATTCATGTTCACTAATAACAAACAAACCCAACAACCTCGGTGCCATTACCTGGCTGAGTGCCACACCTTAATGTGTCACTGTTACCTTACAAATGACATTATTCTGCCTGTGGAGCCACGTCCCTGCAAAATCAGCAGCTGGCTGAGACATCTTTCTGGTTTGGCAGCCTGATGATAACAATTTAACACAGAGAAGCACATTAACTGAATCCTTGCAGGAATCTGCTCCAAATAAAAGATTGTATTTCAGGCAGCCCTTTTTTAACCCAGAGTTACTGAGCACAGTGATAAGCTGCCCTCTAGACATTGAGGACAAACTGTTAGGGGAGATGATTCAGGCCATGCAAAGCTTTCTGTTTGCCTTTTTCGCCTGATTTTTTTTCTTCCAAATGACTTTGCCCCAGCTTGAACCCAAGATGCCCCAGCTTGAACCCAAGATGTGCCTGTGTGATACAGCTTGCTCAACCCCTGGCACAATTGATTCAGTTGTTAATCATTTGTCCATGACAAAAAAGAAAACAAAACAAAAAAAAAAAAGACCCACTTACAGAAAGACCTCTCCATCCACAGGACCTTTGCTGGCTGGGAAATACAGCACACATCCAATATTTCAACATCAGTAAAAGATAAACCAAGATTATAAACACAGAGCCCCCTCTAGATATAACTTCAAACCGTGACAGTGATCCCAGCATGTGGAATTTTCAAGCTTCTCTCTGCTGCTTGTCTTTGTCTTGCTGCCTCTCACCAAGCACATCTCAGTGGTGAATGAACACGCAGAAGGAGTGGTGAATTACCAGAAGTGAGGCTAAAACAGGAGCAGGGACCCAGGAGACAGAATTTCCTACAGCTCAACACATTTTTCAGAGAGAACTAAAAAGCACCATCAGGTGTTACACATAATTTACAACCTGATTTAATTAGAAGTAGGTCTAACACATGAAATTTATGACAGCAAGCACAGGTCATTTTCTGCTTCCTTGGCTCCATGGATCAGGGGGAAAGTTGCCTCTTTTCCATTGTTGTCCTCTTTTCCATTGCTGCTCCTTCTCCACTGGTGACTGTGGCTTTCTGCAGAGCTGAAGTCCCAAACCAACTCTCTAAGTTGCTGAATTAGGATTTATCACACTTGAAAATCAAACTCCCACCATGAAAATGGAGCCTGCAAGTGCAACACATCCTTTGCAGAGTTCATATCCCACGTTTGGGGTGCTTTGCTCCCTCTAAATAAATCCTCTACAGTTTCACCAAACATGATGGTTCTTTAAATGGCAGTTTCCTGTTAAAAGAAAAACTGAAACACAGCAGAGCTGAAAGGAAGATCAGACTGGAGCCAGCAAGCAGCTGTTTGCAGAATTATCAGTGCACTTCTCAAAAAGTTGCTTTTTCTCCTCTGAGAAAACTGTTTTATTCCCTGCTTCAGAACTCAGAACTTGTTTCCTTCTGTGGAAAAACTCATTCAAAAGTAAAAGGAATTCCCACCAATTTTAACTGTGAAGAGCATAACGTGGCAAATTATGGTAAAATTTATAACCAAAGAATACTTCCAGATTTTTACAACAAACCCCACTGCATCACCATTTTTGTTATTAAAACCGTTATTTTCTGGTGTGAGGCTGGTCTCTGGAAGGCCCTGGACATAAAAAACTCACATTGCTGAACTTAATTCTCCTCTTCTGACTTTTGATCCACTAAAAATAATGTCTCATTGTGACTGAGGTCAAATCTGGCACAGGTTCACCTACTCTGAAAGCTGTGAAGTCCTGTGAAGAGGGTAAGACAAAGAAAACCCCTCCATGTCCCATCCCTTGTCTCCATCAGACCTCAAGACAACACACACACAAACTTATTTTCGAACTAGAAACAGCATTTTTTAAAGAAAAAAAAAAGGTAACCATCATCTGCGTGCCAGATAAACAGTACAAAATTTACAAAAAATGCAACATCTCACATCATTGTAACTTCTGCTCGTTCCAAATACAGCTCACTTCTGACACTAAGAGCTGTTCTTACACCTGTAATAACTGTTAGAGAAGACAAAGATGCCACAAAAGGTTGGGTTTTTGTTTTTTTTTTTGCAGCTAGTATCTGGCAGTAATTCTTCCTAATCCTTTATTTTCACAAATGTCTGAGGCTGAATGGGCAGAGATTGCTGCCTGTTAACCTGATTTTCCTTTAATCTATTGTGATTTCCTTTCTTTGCTGGTGAGCAGTTTTTATAGAAGTGGGGCTAGAGGAGCTATGAAACAGGGTTGAAAAGCCAGCAAATAATATCAGATCTTAAAAGACCCTCAAAAAAACCCCTGTAACTAAAAGCCCCTTGAATGAGCAACATCTGAGGCAATTCTTCTCATTGAGATTTTTTCAGGTGCTGATAAAACATTTTAGGGTGATAGATGAGCCACAGGGCAAACACATCAACTGAGATAAGACTATTTAAAGCTGTAAAAACTAATAGCTGGAGAGCTGTTTCACTAATAGACCTGATATTTCCTGCCTCCAGTAGGATAATTTCAGAAAGAGACAGGCCATGTTACAGCTACTCAGGAAATCCTATCAGGATATCTCCCCATATTCCTCACTGTCATGAGATGAAATGTGTAATTCAGTTTCACACACCAAGTAAAACCAGAAAAAAAACCCACCAGACTCACACCTTTATTCCTGCCCATGCCAGTCTTAGCTGGGGTATTTCAAAACAACATAATAAAGGTTTTTAATGGGGCTGATCCTAAAAAGCAAATCAGTGTGAGAAGAATTGATGGAAGACCTCAGCACAAGAGAGAAACACTCTTACAAATCATGGCTTTTGCAGCAGTAACATCAACCCAGAGCAAGGAGCAGGAGGCTGAGTCCCAGGATGGCACAAACAGGAGCAGGAGGAGCAGCCAGGAGCTGTGCCTGCACTTCCTGCTGCTCAGATGGACTTCCACCGTGTTCCTTCAGCACTGTGTGCATCCCATGTTGGCTCAGGGAGGGAACTGTAGAGAACAGATTCAAACCTCTGTGGAAAACTGCCAACAGATATCCCCTTTCATTTCTTTGACATGGTATTCTTCTGACTGAGAACAGCATTTGCCAGGAAAGCAATAAATATGAATCTGACAGGACAAGGAGTTCTTCAGAAAGCAAAGAAAGAAAAAAGGAAACCGTGCATGAAAATATATTTCACAACCTAAAAAACAGCCAGAAAGAGGTTACCTTCTCTGTTGCAGCAACTGTCACTGAGTAGAGATTAAAGCACAGGAAACACTGCCTTTAATCCAGTGTGAGGGAGTGAAAATTGCATATTCCCAGTCTATACAAGCAGCTGCTTTCCCAGCAGCCACTGACATGGAGAGATCTGACAGCGTTCTCACTGCTGTAAAACCACAGGCTGATTCTGCAAACCAGAATTTGCTAATGAAATTCTCATTACTGCAGAAGATCACGGCCTTAATTAGCATTGGTTAAATTGGGACCATTTCTTGAAGTGGGCATGTCTGAGCTGGGCACTCTCATACACAACGCAGAGACTGAGTTACAGCAGTATTAATGTGATTTAGCACATAAACACAGCACAGTAAGAATACATTTTCACCCCTTCTGAGCACACAGAACAGGTCCTTCCCTCCCTCCTTGGGACTCCTCTTCCTCACCATTGCCAGATTACACCTCAAACCTGCTCATTCTGAATTTTTAAACTGAGTTTGCACAACAGCTGTACAACATGAGCTAATTTTTCTGATTTTGCAACCGTGAGGGTACCAGAAGAGGATCAACAAGACCACATTTAGCCTTCCTTGTAAAAATGCATTTTAATTTAAATCCACGCTTAGCTGTGGCTTATTTAAGTCGATGTTTTGTAGCTGGTTGAAAACCAGAGATCACATTCTTCCCTCCAAGGACACCTGGGTACAGTTACCTACACACAAATCAAAATGCCATTAACACTGGAGTGCTTTCACCACAGCAGAGTAACCTTTATTCTCAGGTGGGATCCAAGTATTCCAACAATGTTCATTGACAAAGGCAAGGAATGCTTCACCATGACCTACTGGGCATTTCAAGAAGGCATGAGACACCAGAAAGCAGAAGAACAATAAAATATATGTGCACACATCCACATCTCTCTCTCTCCATGTACATAATACATGTATTTCTGACTCTTAAATTTTACTGCATTACTCTCTTGGCAGAGAATGGGAAAATTCCTTCTCAGCTGAGCTTTATTATCAGTTCTGTGCACATTACTGGAAATGTTGGGGGGGTTCTGCTTTCAAGACTGTCATGTTTAAATGCACATCTTTAATTTCAAATCCCACTTGAACGAATAAAGTGAGCAAAATTAATTTCAGCTTTTCATGCCACAAAGATAAACCAGCTTTGGGAGCATCACACAGCATGGGCTGTCCCAGGAATGTGGGATTTTGCAGGAGGTGATACAAATACCTGCTGGTTTGGGATGCTCATCCTAAAACACCCAAAAAGAGGCCAAAAAAGTGGAGGCAGCAATTAAAATCTGCAAGTTACACATTTGCAAGATAAGCAACACTTGGTGTTAAAGATTAGTTATTCCCCAAATTGAGGCTCTTCTCCTTTCCCAGGAATTTCCACTGTCAAAAATAAAGGCCACGCCAGACACAAACATTGCATTTCAAGTCTGGCAGAATTACCCCAGAGGAGCACAAGCTATGAAACAAACTTACTGAAATGACACCTCTTTTTTTAATGTTTTTATTCATAACAGTATTACATGGTGTGTTACAGAAATTAATGGAAAATCTCTAAAAATTTGTTGGTTTCTGTTGTTGTTGCTGAATGCATTACACATAAAGTTAAAAATAATGTGTCCGTGTATGTTAACAAATGGTCGTTATCTGAGGTAAAGTTAAAGTAGGTTTAGAAATGTACTGCAACAGTCATTTTATCTTTCTCATCTTTATTAAAAAAATAAGTGTCAGAATGCAGAAATAAAAAGGAATGAAAACCACGGAGTAAACATTTTTGCAAAGAAGGTGCCCAGTACGTTATTGAGATGAAAGGTTTCATCAGACACTTGGATGACTACGATCTATCAAAATATCTTTTCATGACAGGTAAAGATCAAGAACCTACGGGGGGGATGGTAACAGGATGGCTGGTGGGGTTCCCTGGTTTGTAAATTTAAAGTGACGAATTTAGTGCTAGTGAAGGATGAGGGATTAAACAATTGCACAAGCTGGATATTTGAGTTATCTACAATACTGGTACAGTGCAGAGGCCCTGCAGCCCTCTCAGCTCAGCATCCCAGCCACGACAAGGACGATCACAGGACGAGACAATCCAGAATCTGTTTTTATTCATGAGCAAAAGTAAGACAAAGGTCCGTGGTGATGGCCCAGAGACACCAGAATTCCAGCCTCATTCCCTTGGCACTATCCGTATCTGCTTCCTACAAATGTGATCCTCTCAGACATCAATCTCTTCTTTCCTCTGTGTTCCACCCCATAACTGGAAATGCACTGATGACACTAAACCTCCAATGTCTGTGATGAACCAAAACTGGGTTTGTGGTTCCGTGTGCAGGACAAAACCCAAAAAAAAAAAAAAGCTGCTGAGGAAGAAAGTAGCACCACTGTGCAAATCAGGAAAATATTCTGACAGAAGTGTTCTCCAGAAACGCTTTTACCTCTGCTTTTAATCCTGAAACACTCGATCCACCAAGTTTTAATTAAATTATCTCCTCCAGTTAGAAAACTTGATCTTCCAATGGGAAAACAAGATTTGCTACAAAGCTGTTTGCACATGACTAAGGAACAAGCATCAAATGACCGTGGATGGGGATAGAATTCTCCTCTCTGCTGGTTCATTAGGTCTATTCACAGCTAATTTCTCATTCACATACATTCTGCAACGCACATTTCTCTAATTTCTCTAATTCAAAATAAAAGAATGGGATCGTGTTGTGAGATTTGGTTGCACATACCAACAATCACCACCCCAGTTATTCTGCCTTCTAAACCATTTTTAGCTTATAACAGAGATGAAAGAAAGCAAAACATTTATAACTCCAGGCCTATTTTAATCATGACAAAAATGTAAATCCTAATGTGTCAATTTAAAAACAAAATCTGCACAACAACCCAAAAAACTGATTAATCCCTTGATTTCTTTAACCTTTTTTCCTTTTTTTTCTTTTTTTCTTCTTTTTTTTTCCTTTTTAGTGTTAAACCACTAAATTCAACATACTGTAACTGCATAGGAACATCAGGAAAACACATTTGACCTGTATAACAATTCTCTGTAGGGCAAAAATATATAGATTCTTTATGAAAATCATGTGCTAAACATATGAACCCAAACACTGCACTTTTTGCTTCAAAAATGTAAAAAAAGGAAGTTTAAAATTCTTTTTGTTCTGCGTGTAAACAGTTGGATGACTTCTATGCAGAGGTTCAAAGGAATGTCAATGGAAAGTGATCTCTTGTAAGTGGAATTATGTCCATGTGATAATGCTAGACCATAAAATCATGTGTTCCCATTAATTCACTAGTTGCTGACAAGCTGACTGCTTTTGGCAAATGCACTTGAGCTTCAGCCCATTATTGTTAAGCATGTGAAAAAACATATGTGATGTGAGAACCACAAACTGGGTTTGCCACACCTCCCAAGCACTGCAACTTGCTACCTTCTCTACTGTGTAATGGCATTAGTAAAAGAATTTTCATAACATTTATATTTACAAAAAAAATGGCAATTTTCATTCGAACTCCTTAAAGCCATTTCCCCTTAAACATTTAAAGAGTTTAACAGTAAGATTTTTTTTTCAAGTTATAAAATAAAAATCCCATTTGATTTTTTTTTCTGATGTACAAAAAGTGATAAAGATGAACAATTTTGATCACAGAGTCAGTTTGTTATTCCAAAATCCATGCCGTCCTTGTCCCATTTGTCAAGTCCGCTTCATCCAAACTCCTAAACCAGAAGCACACCAGTATTATTTGGCAAATGATTTTTTTTTCATCAAAAATGGCACACAGAGAAGAAAACACTTGTCTGCATAGCATTACAGCAGCAAGATATTGAAGAAATAAAAATATTCCTTTTCTGCACTTTGTTTTAGAGTTTCCTAGGAAATACTGACTCTTTTGTCTTTCCTCAGTGGGACTCGATGTCCTTTCTCTACCCACAACATGAGTATTCCAACAGAAAGCAGCATTTCTTCCTCATGATGTGCTAGAACTTAAAGGTCCATTTGGCAACATTTTCAGTCAAGGATGGATAAACAACCAAGTTCTGTTCTGTGGTTTCAAGTTGGGAACCATTTCCGCAGGAGGCGTTTCGCTGTTAGATCTGTCACTCATACAAAACTACAGAGTAAGAAATACATTAAAAAAAAATTAAAAAAAGAAAAAAAGAAAAAGACACCACCAGTAGTATGTTGTTGTTTAAATATGTCTACATAGGGGGGGAAAAAAAGGGTCAGGATCAGCCTGATGTAAATGAAGATGAAAAACATGTCACCGTGACATAAAAAGTGCCGACTCGTGCCCCAAAGGCTGTTGAATGATAATGCCACTGCTACATACAGACTCTGCTTTTTGCTGAAAAGAAGAAAAAAGGAATGTCTAACACCCAATAAATTTCAGATGCTTGTTATTTATAAGTGGCACACAGAAGGTGACAAATGTTTAAAAGAAGACCGAGGAGTAGGATGTCCTAGTCTGGATACCCACCACTTGTGGGGACGGGGCTGCACTCATGGTATGAGAAGCAGGGAGAGTTTTTGTTTTGTGCTGCCACAGGAATCTGCCATTGGTTGCCAAAAAAACCACATCAGGAACACTCGTAGAGCCAGTCCAGGAGGGCAAACTCTCTCCTTTGTCAGACAAAATCAATCGGAAAAAAGCATGAAAGCCAAAGGCCCGCCAGGTTGTTGGGTTTCGTTTGAGTCTTGGAGCACCACAAGCCTGTAACAATGCTATTTCTTAGGTCTGTTAATCTGCGCGTAGAGAGGCTCTGCTTCCTGGGGATAACAAAAATAAAATGAGCAGAGATGTCTCCAGACAGCATTTTCAGAACATTTTTACAACATCTGCTTGAGAGCAGCGATACCTTGTGAGTCAAAACCCACAGGAAGTGTTTGCTTTCTGTGCTGCCTTGAGCGATCGTGGCACCCCGGCTGAGTGGTGAAGAAGATGGGAATTTTATCAGAAAATGAATGTTTTCTATCCATTTCCTCCTCCAGCACTGGCCATGCACTGACCCTCACTGCTGGGCATGGACATATGAAGGAATTAAAGGATAATTTATAGGGCTGGATGTTTGGAAGTTCAGAGGCTGGAATTGCAGCCCGTGTACAAGGCTGAGCTTCCCCCCAGCAGCACAAAAGCAGAACATAACTGTGGGTTTTGCACAACTCAGGAGAAAACCACTTGCAAACAGAAACTGCCACGGAAAGCTGAGCTAATGAAGCTGTGATGGGATTTAAAACAACAACATGAGTGGCCCATGAAGAACAGGAGCCCTGTGCAGTTTGATTAGGAGTCCGTGGAACCATTAGTACAATTGTTAAAGCTGGGAGGAAAGCATGTCAACTGGTTAAAAGACACTTTCTTGAGAATTTCCTGGATGTGGGAGGGGGGGAAAAGCTGCCATGTTCTTCAGCTGTTGCTTCATAGATGACACACCGTGTGCTTTGCTAACGCTGTGTTCATCTTGGCCAAGGTGGGTAGCAAACCATCCCTGGACCCTGGAATCCACTCCACTCCATTTCCAGAAACTAATTTATTAAACTAAGAATGACATTTTAAAAAAGGAACAAGACAGGCTAATTAATGCCACACTGCATTAACTCTCCACAGCTTGATAAATATTCAAATACCACGCCACAACGTTGAATTTAACCAAGGTGGAATCAACTCGTGTTACAGCAGCATTGGCAGGAACTGACTTTTCAGCAGAAAAAAAACCCCAGAAGGTTGGCAAATCACTGGGCACTGAGCAGCACAGACAGGCCTGCCAGGGGATGGCACAGGATTTTAATCACTGTTTGTCAAAGTGATGCTGGGGATGAGGAGAACAGCCCCAAGGTGGATCCACAGGGTGCTCTGCGCTCAGGGTGCCTGGCCAGTGCTCCAGGCTCTGCCCATCCCAGTGCCCTGTCCTGCCTCAGAGTGCAGGAACACACAACAAATCCAAAATACAACCTGTTTCCTCCATGCCAAAGAAAGTTGTCTCTTATTCCCTGAAACTGCTGCATTTCTGGAGCTTGCAGACACTCTGTTTCCCCACCCCCTACCCACGTGGAGCTGAGTATGCTACCAGCACTGTGAGAGAGAGAAACCCTCTGGAATGATTAAATAAATGCTGCTGAAATTATCCCCAGCAAGAAGCAAATACATTTTGTGACCTTGAAAAACTGAAGGTAATCAAAGGAGATGACTGAGAGTAAATAACTACTTTTCACACACTGTGAGTTAAATCTACCTATGCCAATTTTCACGTGCAGGCTTGAAGCTGGCAGAATGATCTATCACAGCTAGTTCAGAGAAAATCTGTACTAATTAATGTGTGAACCTGACACACACCAGGCCATTCTTCAGGCAGTTGCTGAACCTAAGGTCATTGCAAAGGGAAGTGAAAAGGAAGGAGGAGAAGACAAGGAGAGGGAGGGAGAACATCCCTTTGGAACAAAAGATGTCAGTTTTTCAAACACCTTCAGGGAAAAAAAGAGCTTTTCAAAATGTCAAGTCTGCTTGTTAGAGCTGTCCTCAAATATCCTTCAGATATGCAGAACTGCTGAAGTAACAGGTGTCCTAAGGTGCCACTGGACTCCACACCCTTGGAAGAGAAGGAGGAGCTCCTCATCAGCAGCAGCACTTCCAACAAGCACAAGACAGCCTTTACAGTGAGAAACTTCTTTGATTTGTACCCAACATTTATCTGTGCAAACACCTGATGTGGCAAAGGCCTGCATTTCTCACTGAGTTGAGTAATTTCTCTTCCAGCAGACCAGAGCATGAAAAGTGTGCTCTTGCTTCTTCCTTTCAGTTGATTTCTCCCTTCAGATGCCTAAATGAGAAATTAATTGCAGTAATTGTGTGCAGTCTTCCCAGTCAAAGGGTTTTGGTCAATGCCTGAGATTTGTTTTCTAGTATCATTTTGAGCCAATTCAAGCATGCTTTTAGCCTAACAATGCAAACAGTATCTGTAAAATATTGATACTCAAGAGGGCAAAAGAGAGCAGAAAGGGACAGGAAAAAGGCAAAAGGAGAGTTGAGTCCTGTTGACTTCATGGACAGCTCCTCTCACAGTGCCAGGCACTATTTTGGAGGGTTTTGAAAGCAGAAATAACTCCTCCTTTTTTTTTTACATAATCCACACAAAAGTCACAGAGCATGCTATGAAAAGGCAGGTGAGCATTAACTCTTCTCACAGCATCTCACCAACATTTTCTGCCTCCTACTTCTACCACTGCATTAGGAACAGAGGGAAGGAAAGGAAATAACTGGTCTTTGTCAGAACAAAAAGAGAGGAACAAATAAAATAGCAGACAAAGCTTCTAATTCACATAAACCCCTTGAATCTTACAGTGCTCTCCTTGCTGAACTGGCCCAGAATCACTTCTGATGTGCTTTCATCAGCCCACAGGGAGAAACCAAGAGAAGAACTGGAAGCACTTTTATGTTTTGTTGTTTTTTTTTTTTTTTTTTGCTGCTGTATTCCAGAAATACTTCATGCTGCAAATCACTTTATTCTTCCCATTTGAAGGGGGACAAGACAGCAGCAAACACCATTTCTGATGCAGTCCACTACTGTGTGAGGCAACAAGGGTGCTAATGCTTTAGAATAACATTATGCAAATGCTAGAAGTAAATCTGCATCCCATTTGAAGATATTAACACCTGCTCCCCAGCAGAACTAATCACTGGGGAGCATCTCCTGAAAGACTCAGCACCCACTCGGGCTTGCAGGGGTGAATTCAGTCACAAAACAGAACTGTGGGTTAGGAAGAAACTATTTTTACCCTGGCAGCCCTTTGATCACTGCGAGGCACCTGCTCCGTGCAGAGCTGCAGGCAAGATGTTCTCAGCTGAGGAGGTGAGGCCTGCACAGATTTCCACGCCCTTTACAGCCACTTTCACTCCTGGCTGACTGATCAGAAAGGGCAGGCTCAAATGATAAAGAGTTTCATGAAATAAGTGTGCTGGAGAGCCATACAAAATGAGCATCTTGTGCTGGGGTTGCAAGTGAAGGGGGTGGGAGTGCAAAGCATCTTCTCTGTTTTTTTGCATGCTGACCCGTAGGCAAAATAGGACAGAGTAAAATTGGCAAGCGGGGTTGAAATTAAATATCTTTGGTGATGAGACAGGTCATTCCTATTGCCCCATAAACAGCCAGTTTTTATTTATTGCTTATTATTACTTACTAATATGTGGTTATTTTTCTTACAGCCTTCATTAGCAGCATAAATACAGCAACCTTCAGGATTATGCCTCTGTTCTAACCATAAACCTACCTAGCAATATCTCCTAGTTTCAAATATCCAGTTTAATTATTAGCATTCTAAAAACCTCTGTCATTTTAGTAGCAGGACGGACGCTGTACATCCATGCAATGCAAATGCAGTGACAACTACTCAGAAAGATGAACCTGCTCCATATCTTAGTCCTGATATAAAAATGAACTGCAGCCAAGAAACACTGATTATTTCTGGGCCCCTCTCCCAAAACAGTAGCCACACAATTATTTCCATCTACAGATCTGTCATCCACATATTCCTCCCATCTACATATCTGTCAATTCTCCTTCATAACAATCGAAACTAATGGCCAATTTGAAGGAAATTGTTCAGAAGTCTCAAAGATGCTAAATTTTCACAAGTAGATTTTTAAAATCAGTTGTCGTGCAGAAGAAGGAACTTTTAAATTACCTCATCACAGAGGAAGCGAGGAGAGCTTGTCCCTAAATTGAGTTGTTGGGTTGCAAATCAACAAGAACACAGCTCTAGACAAGCTACAAAGAACGCTGCCTCAGGTTTAGAGGAAGAAGTTGCAGAAATTGAAGGGTACAAGGTGACCTCAGGTGGGCTGGTGACACTGAAGAGGTGAGAAGCCCTTGTATGAGCTGGCACATGAAAATGGACAGCTTGAAGGAGACTGCAGCAGCAGAGATGGAGGCAAACCTGCAGGATGCCCCTGTTCACAGAGCAGCCTGAATTTCTCTGCTCATGCCCCTCCATATTTCCTGGGAAACAGGAACAACCAACTGAGCAGGAGACCTGAAATGTTAATTTTAGGATTTCTCTGGAGTGAAGCAGGACTTCCCAACCTGTGATCCCCTTCCAGAGACAACACTACTTCTCTCAGGTTCCCAGCCCTGCTCAGCACTGTGTCTTCAGCTTGAGAATGACAGCTTTAGAGCCCACAGCAAGAACAGGTCACCTGCAATTAGGAATTTCTCTTTGGACTTGATTATCCAGTTCCAATCGAGCCACGTGAAAGACTGGAACAGGTCCTGCAAATACAGCCTTTAGTATTTTGAGCCTATTTGGAACAGAAAAGGGGCAGAAGCAAGACGAGGATGCAGAATCTGCTTAATATTCCCTCCTGAGGCTCGCTAAACTCCCAGGTAACCCAAGGCTTTGTCCATAAATTGTTATTTTCTCTCCACTTCCTAAAACCAGCCCAAATATAAAAGTTACAGCAGCCCGTCCCAGAGCTGACTAAGATTTTTAGGAACATTTATCACTGAGCACAGCACTTGCTCCAAGATGGATGATGGCAGTGGGCCACCAAAGCACCACCAAAAGCTGATAGACAAATATTCTAATGAACTGTTGCTCTCCTGACAGTGCTGATGGCATTGTGAAGGGTGTCACACGTTTTGAGAGTTCCTAATTGTCTGCACACATTTCTCAGAACAACTGAAGAATTTTTTTTTCAGGGAGATACGCTCTAGCCACAAATGTTTTGAAGGTTTCTTGAGAATGTCTCATGAATGATTGCCAGTGCAAGTTTCGAGCTGGGCAGCAGCTCAATAGAGCTGTGCTTGTTCCTCTGTTCAAACTCCCTGCTTTAATGTAAAATGTCAACAGTAAGAAATGTTTAAGATATTTGGTAGGATCAGAGCTAAGAAACAGTTCTTTCCCTCTCTCTCCTTTCACCACAATTACTCCCCACATAATCTAAAGAAAGCAGTGGGGATTAAACATTAAGTAATCTGACGGCGGCAGTCATTTTGTATTCTCTTCACCTCCTCTGCAAAATCACTATCTGTCCTCAACAGCATGCATGAACAAAGGGGAAACAACCAAATACAATAAACAGCTCTGCAAAGAGTTAATCTCATTTCACTTGTGGAAGTTGGGCCTTTTTGCTTCTTATCCTTAACCATAAAGGGACAAAAATGTAATATATCCATAAAATGTCACATTTACCTACTAAGAGCTCATAGCTATTTCTGGAAGGGTGACTTCTAGAAACAGCTGCTTCTGGAAGGAAAGAAGAGAGGAAAAGCAGGGAAAAAAAAAGATAGTAACTAGATGATAATTTAGAGTATCAGAAGGAATCAAGAAACCAAATTGATGTGGTACCTTGAAAGATCAGGGTATAAAAAACCAGGCAGGTGGTTATTCTGAATACATCAAGATAAATAAAGATATGGTATGGGCAGAGCTGATTTCAGAGATCTGGGAACAGACAGATTTGACATTTCTGCACACAATGCTCTCCTGAGAGGTCCATTCAGCTGAGTTGTTACTGTGCAGTTCTTGGAGTAAGAACCATGTTCTAAAGAGCGAAGTAATCTCCCATCTAAGCCACAAAAGTGGCTTTTATGCAGACTGTGATTCTTTTGCACGACATGTTTCTCCCCATTAAGTTTCTCTCCAAATGCAGAGCTCAATACACAACTCCACAGTAAGTCCTGAATTGCTAATTTTCCATGGAGATTAGACTTCCCATTGCTCTGACAACACCAGGCTTCAGAATTAGCTGGGCTGGCTTTGGGAAGTGGATTTCCTACAGACTGCTGCTGAATGGCTCTGCACACAGGCACAATGATATTAGTGGAACTACACTGGAGAGAGGCTTTCTTTTTTTGTTCAGCTTCCTGTTCTTGCCTACAGCTCTGAGGAATTACTGTAATATGATAATCAGGAACATTAGTTAATGTTTCCCAGCATATATTTCTGAGAATTATACATATTTGATGTGAGGCTGTACAGGGATTAACTAAAAATGCAGCAAAACCATATGCAACCACTGGTAATACACTGTCCTGGTAGCTCTGAATTGCAGAACCACCCTGACTGTGATAAACCATAATAAACAGATGTATGTGGGTTTCCAGAGTGTGAGACTCAGATACAGGGCAAATCCTTTTTCATGATGTAGGGAAGAACTCTTGGAGTGGTCTGAAGCTGGGATAGCTGGGGATGCCTGTGCTGGCCAAGGTCAGGCAAAGGCACAGCCAAATTATCAAGTGGGACCATCCATCTGCAGCAGCAGCTCTCACTGGAGTAAATAATGAATGTTCTTGCTGGAGCAGCTCATCCCAGCTGGACTTTCTCCTCACACTGTCACTCCTGGACTCAAGGAGACACAAAGCTTAATGCTACACTTTTGCTGCAGGAGCTGAGCATGGGTGAAGCTACAGAAGGGGGAGATGCCCTCTCACAGCACCACATGTTATTAAGAGAGAACCTCATTATTCCCAAGTGGATCAAAGCTAAGTTACTGCAAGTTTTTTTTAAAACCATATTTAATGCACAAAGTAAACTGACTCCTAATGGAACAATTAATTTTGAGCTGAAACTAAACTGAGGATGGGTAAGTCACTGGCAAACCCAGGGGAATTTCTGTACAAAATTGGGAAGGGTTCTCCCACTGCTCTGGATTAGCTCCAGGAGCTCTGTGCTGGAGCACAGAAGCCATATCAGATCATGTATTTGGGCAATACCAAACAGGAGTGGCAGACGGGGAGAAGATAATGAAACATATTCTTCAAACAGCAACACTAGAGAGTATTTGGATGGAATAACAACGCTCAGCACTCATAAAACTTTGTAGCTTCACTGTTTTTTTTGGCAAAATATATTTACTGTATTGAAACAAATCACAGAGCATTCACAGGCAGCCACATTTTCTACGTGTTCTGTAACACAAAAGATGAACAGATCATCTTTCCCGTCTGTCTGGGTTTAAATGACTTACATTGATGAATAATTTTTAAAACATCAGTATGCCAATGGTAATATGAATGATGATAATTTTCAGATGTTTCTAATTTGCAGTTGGAGATAAAAATACACAAACCCATTTCAATATTTTTTACATGCAGATAATAAACGTGCTTCTTCTACTGATTATCCCATTGATTTAGGGTAGAGACATTCATGTATCATTACATAATTTTATTTAATGATTGTTATGTCTATGGGTAAGATGTCTTATTCCATTTAATATGTTTAATATGTTACATCTACAAGGGTGGCTTTGATAAAAAAAAATGCTCTGCCTAAAATGTTGGTAATAATGGCTCAGTTTCCCTATTTGTCCTCAGAATTTGAACACAAAGTAAAATAAGTCTACATTTCTTTAAAGCATGCAGGCAGCTGAAAGACACATATTTGCATAAGCTGCAACACTCAGTGAATGGCAAAAGCCATGCAAACCACCAAGCACGAGGAATACACTGCGGAGGATGGAGAGGTAAAACAGAAGAGATGAAAAGGAAAAAAAAAAAAATAAACCATGCATCCATGAAAGCAATGGCAGGCACTGGTGGAAGAGTAAGTGAACACCTCAAGGTGTAGAGAAAAAAAGGACAGATACCTACCCCAACCTGTGCTATCTAGCTACCGACCTGTGGACTTATAGTATCACCAGTTGGCTCACCAAAGGGATCACTGTTGGAGGAGGCCTGAGACCCATCAGGCTAGAATACAAGAACATAACACCTTTTTTTCTCAACAATAGAAAGTGAAAAGTCAACACGAGGTTATTTTCATGCTGTGGGCATAACAAGTACATCCTATCTCATGAAAACCAGAGAGTGAGGCCTCGCCGCTCTCCAAAGCCGTAGCAGTTTCGACAGCTGCTGCAGGCACCAAAGGACCTCACCAGTTCCTGCTGGAGCCCAGGCAGGAGCTGCCACAGACTTCAGAAGGTACTGGATCAGGCCAACCAGAACTGCAGAAGGCCCTGAAAGCCATGTGAAACAGAAAGAGTCCAAGCTTGGGTTATTTTGCACTTTTTGTTGTACTGACCCCCTCTTGCCTTTGGCTCACTCGGGCTCCTCCCTCTCTAAGACACCTGGTGATTGACAGTCACTGCTTGGATAACAGTTCTTGCTTTGGTCCATAAAGGCAAAGGAATCACATACCGAGGGCCAGAACATTGAGGAACGTAGCTAGGCAAGCAACTGGGATGCAAGAATGTGCAAGACAACACCAACCATCATCTTTTAACACACAAACTCTCACATATTTCTCTGCAGCCTCAGCATGTTTGTTGTTTTACCCCAAACTTCCTTACCATGAGTGAAGTGACTGCTGGTGTGCTAAAGAGGACATTGGATACATCCACCATGTGCAGCCTTACATATAAACTCTGAGTTTGGTTCCTTGTATGCAGTGTTAGTGCACATCAGCAGAAATGCTGTGCTATCAGCTGTCAAACCCAAAGCAGGACGGGAATTCTGGCTGCAGCTCCCCCACAAGCACCACCCAGCCCTACTGGAAAAGTTGTTTCTGACACTACAGAACAACATTTAATCAGCTTTTATCTTTTCTAGTTAAAAGGAGACAATGAAGATTTAGAAACCTCCTTGCTACTCACAGCCTCTGGCTCCTCACTTTTGCTTGGGCTTTCAAATCCCTCTTCAAAGAGGTCATCTGCAGCAGGGTCACTCGTATGAGATGCTGATGATTTTGATGGAGAACTCTGTCTGGGTGCAGGGGTAGGAGCTAAACAAGGATTAAGGCAACAACAACAATTATTCTGCTGATTTCTTCAAAAAGACACTTCAGCGCAAAATTTGCTCACACTTTTACATCCCTCAGCTTTCACCACCCTCGAGAATCATTCTCTAGCAAGGAGCTGCCGGAGGTAAATTTGGGCACAGTTGTCATTATCAATCCCACGTGTCTGATTTCATTTGGCAACTTCCAAATTAAGTTTGGCTGCATCTGGCCTGTCTTTATGAAGGTGGGAGACACCACTACATTACATTAGGAATATGTGAGTCACCTGCCCTGTGGCAAGTAAGTGAAACAGGTCTCTGACTGACCCCAGGTGAATCTCATGAATTCCTCTTTTCAGCAATCTGCTGAAAACAGAAGGTCCCCCACTGCCATGCTATGAACACCATAAGCTTATTTTACAGCTCTCCAATGAATTTCCCCACGTGTCCAATATGTCGAGCTACTAAAATAAATACCCATCCCCTAATTTCAGAGAAGCATGGATGGGACATAAGTGAAACCAGTGGTAAGGTTGAATGCCATGAGCTTCTGCCAACCAGCTTGCATGTTCCCATCACAAAACAAATATTACAACATTTAATTTTAGAAATGAAATTTCAGACTGTAGCTGTCTGGGCTGCTCATCTCTATGACCTCTGAAATTCCTCTATGGTATTTTCCTTTATGGCTGGAACACATTTCTTAAGCCAGAGCATGCATGAAGGCTCTCAGTATCTGGGTTGGAATTTATAAAGAGACAGAAGTGCTTTGAGGAGCAGTCACGTCTGAGGAAAGGGATGGCTGAAAGCGCATGAATACTCACGTGAATTTGTAGATGGTGTCGTGGAAGTCACAGGAGTCAAATTTAACTGAGAGATGTCAAAGTCATCACAATCATCTGCTTCCTGTGCCATCCCAACTTTGTTAAAGTAACTTGAGAAGGCCTCTGAGGTACAACTGAGGGAAGGCTGATCTGGTTTTCTTGATGGCACTGGTGGAGGCTGAGCCATCTGGAAATCCTTAAACATTTCTTTTCCCATTTTCTGTCTGGGCCTGTCTGTCTGCGGACTCGATCTGTTGGAATCGCTCGTGGGCGGGACGGTGGCTATAGGAGCAATGGTACCTTGAAACATGGCTGCTTGTAAAGGCAAAACAGTTTGTGTTGGCATGAAGGCAGTGGGCTGGAACTGGCCAGCCACGGATGGCCACGGCTGCTGGGTGGGAGGGAAGATGCCGGGCTGGCCCCACGCGATGGGCTGTCCTCCCTGCATCACCTGAGCGACTGGAGGCTGGGCACCCATGGCCAGCTGCTGTTGAACAAGAGGTTGCTGTCCCCAGAAGGAGGGCAGGACAGCTCCCATGGCAACATAACCTGTGGGGAATAAAGAGAGCAGGAGGGGGAAACAAACGGGATGGAAGATTTTAATGGTGCTTTGGAGAGCATGCAGGAAAAGCGACTCAATAAATCAGAAACGTGCAGAGCTGCACCTGTGATCCCAGAGCTGCAGCATGCTTGGAAAGGAAACTGAGAACACTGAATTCACATCTCTGCACAAGTACTCACAGACAGAACCACAAGCTGGTGGACTCTGCAATGCAATAATCTCAAATTGCATCATAATGCTGCTACTACTACTACTAATAAAAAAATCCAACCCAGATGATTTCAGATTAAAACCCTCACACTTGGTTATTACCCAATTACTTGAGAACATCAAAAAGATCTTGAGCTTCTGCTGCACTAAATACCTATTAACAACAAACTGCTTCAGGTATTAGGCTAACATAACCCCCTCCAGCTGAGGAGGAAATTAATGATTAAAACCAAAATTATAATTGCTTCCTGTCAGACCTGAAGCCTCCTTTAAAGCTACCAGGAGTTTGACTGTGTAGGAATTATAGGATCAGGTGCTTTTTTATTTACAACAACAAAAAAAGTGCTCTGAAACGAAAACTCCTGTAAAACATTTTACAAATTAAACTACCTAACATAATTATGTTCCACTGATACAAGTATTGTGCTTTACAGATATGCTGTTTCACATTTAAATTCAATTCTTACCACTAATACTTTACATAATGTAACTTCTCTCTCAATTTTAATACTGCTATAGCTTTAAAACTCTTGTTTCCAACCTGAGTGTTTCCCCAATCCTCCTGTACCTTTTCCTCTTTGCTTTATTTCTAAGCTGTTTTGTAATCACAAACTTAAGGGTGGCTGCTATACTGTACAGGGAAAAGCCCAAAACTCAATAAAATGAAAAAATAAGGAATTGAATTTTGAGAGACCTAGCTCCTGAGTGATGGAAGGAGCAGTAGCTCAGATACATTTCTGTTCCAACAGATGTCCAGGATGGATTCTCCAGATAATCTTGCCCACATTGTGAGCCCATCCCAGCAGAGGCTGCCATCTGACATCCCCAAACACTTCACCTGCCTGAGGTGCAGTGGCTAATCTGGTGCCATCAGAGGAGGCAACCAATTAGAAAGTCACTGCTGAATGATTCAAGGCACTCCTCCTCCTCCTCCTCCTCGTCCTCCCTTCCTTTCCTAAGTGGGGCTGAGAGCACTGGGAGAGATCAGCCATCAAACCAGAGTGTCTGTGCAGAATGCACCCAGCTTTTGAATTCTGAGCACTCTGAGGAACCCAGGGAAGTCTTGAGGACATTGCAGGATTTGACAAAGTGGAATGCCCTTGAAGTGCAATCAAATTCTAAGTCTTTGTTTACTGGAGACAGCAGAGGATATTCACTGCTACCACAGAACCCCCAAAATTTAAACTAAATGCTGTTACCTCTCTTCCTCCTGTACCTAGAAGTTCTGTTATCCAGATGGCTGAACTATGCTTGAACTCCTAGTGACTTTTTTGGCTTCTGCTTTAAAAAAAATACAGGCAAATTCAAACTAATGTACTCCCTGCTTTGCCTTGCCCTGAAGCACTGACCTCAAAAGCCTTCCCCATTTCCACCCTGCTAAAATCAATGCCCCGAGTACTGAAATGCAAACCAGAGCTGGGCACTGATCCCCAAATCTGAATCCAGACTTTAATTCCAGTGCATTCCTTACCTGAGGGTACGGCAGCAGTGCTGAAAGGTACAGAACCAAACATGTCTGTACTAGCAGGGAGTGACTGGGATGAAGATGGGATAAAGGCATCACCTGGAGTAGCAGGAGTCTGCAGGGAGACAGCAGAAAAAAACAAGGGTGATGTATCAGCTGCAGCTTCTGCTGCACACTGCTGTCACATCACCTGGAGCTCTAAAATCCAGGTTTGGAGTGAAGAACGAGAAAGAAGAAAGAACGGGAAGATGTAGAAGGAAAGAAGCAATAGAAATAGAAATATTGGAATTTGCTGGAGATGGGACGAAAAGAAAGAAATGGTGAAACATTCTATCAGAGGAAAAAAATCAAGGTGAAAGTTGCCTGGAATGCATCATGACCAAAACACTGACATAATTTCTTTCTCCAGAACGTACAGACTTGTGATTTTAGATGTTAGGTGACAAAAGGGAAAGGCAGTGACCAAGGCATTAACTTTTAAGTTATTAATAACAGTTAAGGTAAATGAATATCTACAGGATTTATGGAAAACTGAATAAGTATTTCTTCTAATTAACCAACAGGACTAGAATCATAGGTCTACATTAAAGGAGAAGCCAAATCCAATTGAGTAAGCTGAGGATGAGCAGAAAGGGCTTTGAACATCTAGTCCCAGACCTAATCCAGAATACACTGGAGATCTGAGGCTCCTGATCTCACAGCACCTGAATTTTCTCAGTATATTCACACTTCCCTACAGCTTAATGCAAGGCTCTAAAGCTTTATATGAAAATTTTTTTGTTATCTTACGATGCTGAAAAACATGTTGAGACATTATTTTTTGCCCTTAAAAGACATCCAGCCCTTTCTCTCTGTCTTTACTTCCCTCCTTTAACAGCAGGTCTGGGATCTGTGCTTGGTGGATCCAGAGACATGAAATATGAGGCTGTAACTGGATCTTCTGCAGTGCAGTGAGAGTGCAGTGAAGCATTTCCCTCTGCCAAACACCAGAGAAGCAGATCTGCAGCTCAGGTTGCACCCTATGTGACACTTAACACCAGAGCAGAAAAATAAAAATCAAAGGTATTTTTGAACATTGTTGTGAAGCAGGGACTGCACGTTCAATCTACTTCACTTTTATATTCCTGAAACCTAAAAACTACTTTGAAATCCTCCCCACTGGAACGGCTGAGGACCCAAATTGTAAATGTGCTCCATAAATGTGCTGAAAATAGCATGCAGGAAAAACATAGTGCAGTTTGCCTGGGTACTCACTGGGGGAGAGGTTACATCAGGAGGAGTGGACATGTCCCCAAAAAGCTCTAGTTGGGTAACAGCCTGTAAAGAGAAAAAAAAAAATCCATTTATCTTTTGAGAAGAAGAAACTATGAGTTAAGTAGTTACAACTTGTAAAGTTCTCTGGTAACAGCAAACAAGAGAAACCTCCCCAAAGTCCTGCAGGCTTCAGCTGTGAAGTCTCACATGGAAGAAGCACATGGGCCCAAGCTGTGGGATTTTAATATTGCTAATGGACCCAAACAGCCAACAACTCACTAGAAAACAATTCTGTAGGGAATTCTCCAAAATGAAAAAAAATTAATAAAACATGAAACAACTATTTAGAACAGGACTGGATGCATTACTGCTGTGCCTTTAACATCAGTCAGCTCCAAGCATGATTTATGGCCAGCCCATTTCCCTGGCTCCTCTTCTAAACCCTCACTTCAAGGTCTTACAGCATGGCAGCAGCACGTGGAGTGCCAGCAGGATACAGAAGGGAAGGGCTTTTAAAGTGCTGCCTGATTTCCCCTTGCCCATGGGACAGGTGTGACCTGGATAAGTGGACTTGAAGGAGGATGCACAACTGGGTTATTGCAAGTTTGTGGCTGTACATTTAATTCTTGTTAGTAATATTTCCTTGGGACGCCCTTCACTGGCAGCTCAAAACAGGTCAGCCATGCAGGCCTGGCTAACTGGACCAGAAGAGAAAACACACTTTATTATAAGAAGCAACTCGAGTGGCTGCATAATCAAAGCTCCTTCACATGTTCTAGAGCAACTTCACTCCCTCTCACCCACCTGCAAATGAGTTCAGCTGGAGTTCAGGGATGTTAAAGCACAGATCCCTCAGAGCTCTGCAGGAAACCTAAACCCCATCTACCACCCTTATCAGGGTGGTCATACTGGAAAGCTTTGGTGAGAACCCAGAACCTCTCCTTCTCACTACCTTTCTCACTGGTTTTCCCAGTATCACACCCACAAGATGTGGGAAGGCACAATTCTCATTATGAACAAGATTTAATGCAAATCTTAGTTTAGCTTGTTGAATCTCCTCCCCATCTTAGGCACATAAACCTTAGATCCTCCTGTCACACAGACAGGTTTGACATTCAGTTGAGTCTTGTCCTGTAAAATCAGCCTCTGAATGCTTTGGACAGTAACCAGACTGGCAGGTCAGGCTTTACAGGCCTCCATGAGACCAAAATCACCCCAAGACTTTTTCCTGCCTTTAACCTTCCATTAAAAATTATCCCTTAAGGAGTAAAACTACACATAGCGAAAGTTTACACATTTTTTTTCCAATCCACTTTCTATTCCCACACATAAAAGCAACACCACAATCAGTTATAACTGGAGTTTGTCTAAGCAGCTCTGTTGATTCTCAGCTTCATGTCACGAAGCACCCAGTGATGAATTATCTCAAATTTTCTCACATCATGTTTTATATTAAAAAGATCACATCGCTTTAGTGCTATGACAATGCATTTGCTTCCTATGGGCTTAGATATCCCTCGAAGTATCTGCATGGAAATGCAGAAGGGAAGAGGGAAAGCCATGTTTTCTTCAGGGTACACCAATTCTAATACTCAGCAGAAAATTACTGACAGGAGTAGCTTTTGAAAAAAACCCAAACAAGCAACAAACTCAACACATTAGGCAAGGGCTGTTAAAATGCCCAGAAAAGTGGGAATAATGACAACAGCAGCACTCATTTGGAAATCACTTCAAGCCTTCTGCAGGCACTCCTGACTCAAGAGGTGTCAGGTGACACTGAAATACTCCAAGAGCCACTTTCGTCTCACCTCTCCAAACTGCTTGTTTAGCAGCACCCCAAACCTGCCCTTCTCCTGCCCCCCCCGGGAACTACTCACTGTTTGCTCCTAAGGAACATTTGTGTCCTTTCCATGAGCAAAAGGGAGCAGATGAGCAAGCCAGGGAGGATGGGGAAGGGCAGGGTACCCACAGCTGTGTGCAAAGCTATTTTTTTTTTCTTCTTTTTGTGGAAAAAATCGTATAGGTTTCACAGGAATACTGGAAATTGATAGTCAGTATACTTTCAAACTCTGGATTATATGACAGGCATCTGAAAGGTGGTAACTCAGATCCCAGTGCCTCCATACTCCTGGATAATGGGAATAGTAATACTTCTCAGAGCGCTTCGAGGTGATGGATCTTTGGATATTCTTCACAGATATAATTCTGTTAAAGCTCTGCAGACACATTTCTAAACAGGCAGCTGGAGAGAGTGATAGGAAAGTCTACAGCACTTTGTTATAATAAACCCTCACTCACAATATTCCCCAGGAAAAAGAAATACATTTACAGGGGAATTATTTTTTTACAGAATATCAACCTCATATACAACAGGAGCTACAGAACCACATCAGAGAATATAAACACAAATTCAGTGGGAACACAACACCTTCACTTACTGACTGGAGCTTTAAACAGCAACCCTTGGAGGTGTATTTTAAAGTCTCAAATGGTTCAGGAGTCTTTTTTCTACTTCTTCAGTTCTCAGCCTGAATAAATGAATGCATCTTCTCTGACACAGAGCTGCCTTTATCTACTTGCAGCACATGAGATCCTGGACACTAAGCACTTATCTTTTATTTCTGTGATTTCACTGTCACTACAGAACTGATTTCACCCCTTATGCTTCATTAAGATTATTCACATCTGATATTAGCTACGTTCCAGTGAAGTTAATCCCAAGCTGAACATTTTCCAATTGCACTATTCCTACAGATGACTTCAGCTATATTTCCTTAAAATATTCTTTAGTGTCACAGCCTTACCTGAGTGACTGAAACAAGATTTTCATCAATGTCCAGCAATAAGTTTCCATTCTCCAGCTGTAAAGCATGATTTATGAAATGAGATGAATGATTTATGAAAATGACATGAATTTCTGAGCATGAAAATGATAGCCTCCATAATTATTGACTTCAGCATTGAAATGAAAACCCTTTCCATCTTGCTGTGAGCACAGATCTGAAATCAGGCAGTCAAAACAGTGAGTCTGAATGCTGCTGGGATATGGGGCAAACATACACTTCATTTCTGCTAAATCTCATCTTCTGGTGTATAAAGCAATTTTACCACTTGTGACACACCTATTTATTTTCCCAAATATTTATTAATTCAGCAGTAAGCATACCCAGTGAGCTCTGATCCTGCTTACATTAATGGAACTTTCCCCTGGCTTAGTGAAAGAAGGGATTTAAATCCTCAGGGGAAAAAAGAATGATTGAGTTTTGGGTGACAAAAGCTCTAAAACCAAGTACCTTCAGAAAAAAACACACATTTCTCTAACTAGGGAAACTATAACATCAATGTAAACATAATTAGGATAATTATTTTCTCTTTGTAGCAATTTTGAAAATATGTCAATTCAAGTTATATTTAAATCTATAGTTTGTATGTAAATATATGTGGGGATATACTGCCCTCACATCTGTACATATCTGTGTCCACCCACACACTTAGCACATATTATCACTTCAGAAGGCTAAATTTCAGGTAACATTTATTGCAGTGCTGGAGACTTCATTTCTGCAGACACAAACAACAGCAGGCTGTGAAAATCGAGTCTAAGATGACTGAAAAGCTCCACACAAGCCAGTAATTCCATGTCACTTAAAAATCTCACGAACAGCCCAGAATGCTTCCCCCCCCTCATCACAGAGCTGAAGAAAAGAGAAAATAGAAGAGTGGGAAAAGGCAAAGCCAAAGTAACAAAACGTCACTGAGCACAATCAGGAGCAGATACAGTCCTGCATCTTCATGGAGCTGACCCTGTGCTCCCCCAGCTCCAGGAGAGGAAAGTGAGAGAAAAGCTGTGTCCATTTACTCAAAGAACTCCAGAGACTTTGAGAACACTCTTTAAATGACAGCAGAATGCTTTCAGAGGGCCCAGTTTTGGCCAGCAGTTCATCACTTTGTGCTCTGACAGCCGCCTTGTCTGCCCCCCACCCTCCATCCAGCACTAGAAGCCTGGAGAGATGCTCCAGCTCCTGGTCTTTCTCCAGGTGAGGATTCCTCCCCAGAGTGATGCAAAAGCTTGGTTTCATTCTCCCAAAAGGCACAGTGTTGGATGTGCAACCCCCTCCAGCTCAGCCAGCAGGAGCTCGCCAGCCCCTCACGTGCAGGCTGGGGCGGAGGAGGGACAATTAATCCTTGTAGCTCAGTGACATTAAATCTGTCATGAAAACTCCATCTTCCTATACAGGCAGGTGAAATATCCTGTAAATCTTTCAAACACAAAATATGTAAATCTGGCTCCTTAAAGCAGCAGCAGCACTGCAAGCCAGGAGCAGTTTGTAACCACTCCAAGCATATAGCAGAATTCCTCGTGACACTTTTCATTCTTCACTAAAAAATAACTTATTATCCAGGAGCTGGAGAAAACTCCAGAGTGCACAAGCAATGGTAATCACAGAATATCCTGAGCTGGAAGGCACCCATAAGGATAAGAGACAAGCGAGCTGCAGCTTTCATAAACCACATGAAACTGAGCCACTCCAGTACTCCCTCTGATCACCAAGTCCTCTGAAAAACATCTTTTCTAAGCAATGCAGAAGCTCCAAATTTAAAAGGGAAATCTAAAACAGGGCTCCTGTGCTCACATGAGTGTGAAGCACCTTCTTCTTTCACTCCCGTACACATATCAAGACAGAATATCCAACTTCTGCTACTCAGTCTGTTTTTCACCAGCAGCAAGGGATCCACACTGACATATGGCACGAGAAAACCTGCTTAATACTGCTGTACTTTTGCAAACAAGATGATAAAAGCAGCATCTCACAAAATGTGGTTTTGTAATCGCAGAGAATGGAGCAAAGATGGTGCTTAAAAGCACGAAAAAACCCCGTGGTAATTAACTTGTACTCTGCTACACAGCTCAACAAGAAAAAAGAGTATGAAGGATACTAAATATAGCAAATAACCAGCAATTAGTAATTAACCTTTGAGCTGGGTATTATCTATTCAACTCCTTTAAGGCAGCAGAGGGGCTTAAACTTGGTTTCCTGCACTCAGGGTGAGTGCTATACCACACAGCCCAGCAGACCAAAGAGGAGTCACCCAACCACAGCCTCTCTGCATCTCCAATTCCCTTCTTCTGACACAGATTTTACATGGAAGTCTAATGACAAGTCAAACGGTCGGTCAAACTAAAGATTTTCTATCTTATTTCAGTTGAACGTGTAAAGATTTTGGCTATGACAAATAACTTTTCTGATGGTTCAAACGGTTATTGCAGCTCAGCAAAGCCCCAGTTGTTTTGCACCTTACACCACAACTGTTGATACTGCTACAAGCTCCAAGAGCTGCAAGCAGCTTGCTAATTAACCATAATTCATTCTAAAAAAACCAATTAG
The DNA here is from genome assembly GCF_015832195.1 of Motacilla alba alba. Lineage (NCBI taxonomy): Eukaryota > Metazoa > Chordata > Aves > Passeriformes > Motacillidae > Motacilla > Motacilla alba. The sequence continues at coordinate 4,066,648 of NC_052023.1, read as the reverse complement.
AACCACAGTGAAGGAGCATGTCAGCATCGTGACTAAACCCATCATCAGTCAAACCACGTCTGGTAGGTTGAGACATCCCAAAAACATCCCACAGACATTGTTTTCCTGTAAAACTACTGCTGAATTAATGCAGTGGCATGGGAACTCAACAAAGAATTGCTCAATTATTTCCCAATTAAAGAGAATACACAGAAGAATGAGTGTCAAGAAAAAATTGTCAATGTCTTTGCAATCTCCAGCTTCCTGCAGATCCTGAAGATCCTCAAATGCCATGAACTTTCCCAGTTACAGACTGCTGTCACCATCCCAGATTTACAGAGGTGCAGCTGAGCACAACCCTTTCATTTTAAGGCTGCTGTCAACATTTCATTGTGGAATCAAGAATGGTTTGGGGTGGAAGGGACCTTAAATCTCATCCAGTTCTACCCCCTGCCATGAGCAGGGACACTTTCCACCAGATCAGGCTGCTCAGAGCCCTATCCAGCCTGGCCTTGAACACTTCCAGTGATGGAGGCAATTCCCAACCAGTATGGCTGGGAATTCAGCAACATGAGCTGCCATAAAACCACTGATGGATTTTTACCCAAAATTCAGGCATTTTGGGTATCTGACACTGCACAGGGCAAAAATCCAGTGCTCAGAATCTCACGGGACATGGGAATTCTCCTGTTTAAAGTTCCTCTTTTCATTTCGACAGGCTAACTCTGAGTTAGTGATCATGACCATTCTCCTTCAGGGAATTCTCCTAAAGCCATAGACCCAAGTCCTGGGTGTGATGTACCCAATTACAGGGCAGCCTTGAGCTTCACTGCATTCCCAACTGTCCAGTTTCCTTTGTTTGGTGACTGGGAAGCCTTGGATGTGCTGGTTAAACATCCTGTTAGTCACTCCTGCACAGCTGAAGAATTGGGACTGTGGGATATAATTGACATCCCAGATTACTGAGGCATGTTGAGGGAATTGAATTGCTCCACTGTTGCTCGATAGCTTCCCTTAAATTAAGGAACTCTTCATATGATCAAAACAGACGCTTACTCATCTGTTTATTTTCTCTTCATTTGCAGGGAACTTAATTCTGAATTCCCTGTGTATTTGGGGTATTTACTCTTATAGGAAATGCTATTTAAAATGCTTCAATTACCACTTTTCTCTGGCAGACTCTAATAAATCAAGAGACCACCAGAGTGACTCCAGCTTGGAGCCAGGCCCACACCGCTCCCAGGCTACACATTCCCAAGATAAGGAAATGCCCAGGCACAGAGGGTGCAGGTGCCAAGGTCCCAGCCACGTGGTCAGGACAGGGAAAGATGAGCCCTTTAACGTCAGGATCACAGCCTGGGGACAAGGGGTGGCTTCCTTTAACTGCAGGTGGGAGACACGAGAGATGGAGAGATGACGAGAACCCAGACTTCCACGTGGAAGCCAAACTCCACTTCTGGACCGAAACAGGATGCTTGCAGGGAATAAACTTAACAGTGGAAAGGAATAAGGCACAACCTCATATTTATTATTTAAAATACTTGCAAGGCACTGGCTGAAAGGTGTATCTACTGCTTTTCAAAACAACAGGTGACTGGAGCTCTACCAAACTTCAGAAACAAGTTATTTCTACATTCATTACTAAATAACTTGTCATCATGGTATTTTCCAAACTTTGAAATCCCGTGAGTTTCAGCAGGCAAAAAAGCCAAGACCTGTATACTTCTGTACCTAAGAATGTAGGGTAGCACTGAATGAATCTGCAAAAATCAAACCCTTAACTGTGCAAATGATGTAATTTAAGGCATAAAGTGATGCAGACCAGGTAAAGCTGCAAACTTCACTACTTAGAAAGCTGGTTGCAAATAAACGTTTTAGCAAACTACTCTGAGCTGTAAGGCTCTGAACAAATCCAAAAGTAGTGAATCAACACAAGCTGCAGCTGTCAATTTAATGTATCAGCTTCTATCAGAAAAAAATCTGCATGGGTGATATTGAATAAAAGACAAAAATTCACTGTATGTGACAGAACTTTGTGCCACAATCAATGACATCCACCTATAGTTCAACTACATTCTTTTTTCCACTTTGGAGAAAATCAAAAGGTGCAGAATATTACCCAAAAAAATGCCTAGGCACCCAGAGAAGTTTAGGAATGCAAATACACAGGAAGCCTTTAGACACGAGAGCCAACAGGTGGCACAATCGGGAGGGATCACTGAAATGTTTACCATTAATTTATATTGCCCAAGTTCTGGATTAAAAACACAAATCTAAACATGGCAGCATCCATGTGCCCCATATCCACCAAGAAAACTGTGTCACTGAGGCAAAGTCTGCATCTTTGGGGTTTTTTTGTTTTGTTTTTTCTTCTTGCTGTTTGAATAGCACAGAGAGAGAACAGTTACAAACTGATCCTGGGCAGCACTGCTGGATTACAGCTTGCCCACACCATGTGATTACATCCCAAAATCCTAAAGGATGGCACTTGGAAATGAATTCCAAGCTTTGATAGCAGGTAATCATTCTGCTAGGGGAGCAGGGTTTCGGATCACATTGGGGGAATGGTACTACCCATGCAGGATGGAAAACCTGCCAGCAGGACAACTCCTACAGATTAAAATCAGCTTAAAATGTGGCCCACAATATCCAAATGGTGTAAAAGAACAAATAAATTACAACATTTTACTCCTATCTGTGAAACAGCATTCCTACACTGTTAAAACCTGCTATTTGACATGCCAGATGTAAAATCAGGGATGGTCTGAAACGTGAAGTTTGCATGGGCAGATTTTCAATGCTCAGAAACTATCCAGATTATCTTTACTTGTCTATACATTAACAAGTGATTAATCTGATTGCTGGAAATCAGACTGAATTCAGGTCAGCAGCCTTCTGAATTGTCTTGCAAGTGCTGGCAGTGCGAAAACAATTTTTCAAGTTTTATTTAAAATGCCTTTAACTTTGAGCTCAAGTGTTAAATTCCACATAAACCATGTACTTAACACACATGAAGGAACTTCATCACTTTATGCTGACGATGCTATAAACTGGGAAGATTAGGGAGGAGGACCTGGCTTCTGCTTCCTGTGCCATTGAAGTCTTTATTAAGGAATAAACCAGAAAATATCCCAGAAAAAATAGCTCAAAAAAAAAAAAAACAAAAAAACAAAAAAAACAAAAATCTGGTTGGATGGGGCTTGGAGCAACCTAGTCTAGTGAAAGGCATCCCTGCTGAAACAGAAGATCTTTAAGATCACTTCCAATCCAAATTCTTTTATGATTCCACTCTATGATTCTGCCTAAAAAACAAAGGCCCATCAAATCATCAATCCAGGTCACAAGATATTGTCCCAAAAAACTAATACATTTCCCAGTTTTGCAACAAGTAGCTGCACCTGTTAAAAATGCACGTCCCACACTGCACTATTAAACCTCATACATGGGGTTTAATTGGGTGTGACTAAGTCAGGACATTTGAACACAGGTGTCTCTTTCAGCAAATGTAAATAAAACTGGACAGTTTTCCCAGCACAGATGGCCAGAGACCAGGACTGTGCACTCCCTCTCTCCTCATGTCTGAGAATTTGATCCTGGAAGCCTGACTGTGGAGGCTGAAATCAACACCACCAGCTTGCAAGTTGTTTCTGCAAAGCCACATCTGGGAGAAGCCAAATGTGGGAATGGCACTGCAGTTCCAGCCAGAATCAAAGCTGAGCTTTCCCAAACACACCAGAACCACCAGGCAGGTCTTGTGGCTTCTAAACCCGAGTGTGCTCAGGTCCAGCTTCATCTGCTCTTCCCACACCATGTCCTAAGACAGTGGAATTCCTGCCTTCTGTTCCAGCCTGGTTTGATATTCCCCACACTGCTGGCACCAGCCCAATGCCTGCCTGCACTGCAAGGCAGCACCTCTGATGCCTTGGATCTTTACACAGCAGCGAGATGAGTTGTTTGAAAGCCTTCATGAAATTGTTAAGCAGATAGTTTAGACATTTTGATGAGGAGAGAAGGTTTTATTGTGACGTGACTGACAGTCTCTGTGAAGGGTATTTTACAGTCTGACTCTTATTACTAAAAACACCGTGACAGGTAGAACTTGATGTGGATGTTTAATGGGGAGACGAGGGGAAATTATGACAAAAAGAGATCATTAAACATTTTCCTTTTTTTAGAACAGTTAATTTCACACACAGAACTAGAATTTCTAAGTGGAGCATGCACCACTTAACAGAAGAATTTAGGGTAAGCCTGCTTTCTTTGTCTTGATATCTACTCTCAGTGAATGGGGAATAGGAGGAGTGGTCCAAGGACAGAGCAGAGAGAAAATAAGAATGAATTCAAGAAATGTGAGTTAATACAGAGGAAGGGAGAGGTGCTAGGAGGGAACTGAATTCCAGGGAAAGTGTGTGTCTGGAGCTCAGCTGCACACCCAGCAGAGGAAAACCATGGGAGAGCAGTATTTGCTGGGAAGGGATGCAGCAGAGAGGTGGGGAAACACAAGAATTACGTTGAGTAAGCAATCTTTCCATCCCAATGTCAGAGCAGCGCCTTGGCAAGCAGCCACTGCTGATAATTGAGTTCAGTGGGTCCGTTCCAATCCCGGGATGAGGCTCATTCCTTTCCGCCTCATTTGCTCCGTATTTACATTATTTGATATCAGAGATCATGAGGAGCCAGGCTATAAAGCACTTTGACACCTGCTGACAAACGGCCTCACACAATGGCACAGCATTGTTAAGTACATGAATACACAATTTTGAGCTCTCCTGCTCCTCCCTGACACCACCAGGGAGATGCTTCACACCTTCTGCCTCAGTGGGATCCCAAATCCATGGAGAAACATTTGTCCAAATGGTTCTGGTGCCTTAGGAAGCTGTATCTTAGTGACAATCAGTGTGAATTACACTGCCCAGTTTCAAAGCAGCCTCTGAAATGGGGATTCTGCCCTCAAGCCTCTACACTGTGGTGGCTCTCACCCCACCTAAGCCTAATGCTTAGAAGCCATCGTAGCTGCAGGTCATGTAAAATTCATCTGCAGCCAAAAAAGAACCACGTGCAGTTGTACATTTGTTTCCATCTGAGAGGGACACCTCATGCAATGGGAGGAATTTCACAGAATCAGAGAATCACTGAATGTTTTGGGTTGGAAGGGGCCTTAAAGATCATTTCATTCCAACCCCCTGCCATAGGCAGGGGATTCTCCCACTGGAGCAGGCTGTTCCACGACCAATCCAACCTGAGAAGTGGCCAATTCTCTCCACTGGCTACAGAGAGACAAGGCTGGAGGACACCTGGATGACCAATATCCCTCACTTTTCTGTTCAGAGACTAAACCTGCCTGGGAAAAAAAACAGAGGAAAACAATTCCAAGATGGAAACACCATCTCTGTCCAGGGGCTGTGGGCAATTCAGCCTGAATTCAACCAAAACTTGCTGCACTGTTATTAAGAGCTGAAAGTATTGTCAGCAGAGAGAATTCATGGTGCCTGAAACCTATCAGGAGCCACAAAAAAGTTCCTCACTTCATTCATCCATTATGAAATTACTGAAAGACCTCCTAATAAAGGAAATGTCCTTACATGTTTAAACCAGGTACATGAGCTTGATTATTTGCCCTCAGATTGAATTTTAGAGGTTTATATAATAATGACAGCTATAAATTGAAAACAAAATTATGGCAAGTGTCTCAATGACAGAGAGTCTCACACGTGGAAGGGTGAGCAATAAATCAGATGGGCAGTGGAATATTAAATTGCTAATTTTAAGAGCTATTGCTCTTTTTTTTTAATACATACTAATATAAAAAGATGAAACAGGATCTCAGCTACCTCCTTCTTGCTCTTCTCCTTTTCTTCATTAATTAACGTACAGAAGTTGATTAGAGAAAAAGCTTTAATCCCTTTAAATTTAACCATGAACTAGTGAAAAAAAAAAAAAAAGGTGCAACCAGCTTAGTGGAGATGGCAAATTAAAATTAAATGTATTTGATGATTACAGAGTAGGTTCCATGAGTCCTATATCTGACATCTGCTATTTACAGGACAGAGTAGTACCAGAGTGTCTGCAGACATGATTGCAAGCACTGCACACCCAGCCACACTGCAACAACCTAAATTACACACTGTACCCTGAGTGAAATTGAAGCATCACTGAAGGGATAATGAAAGAGTCACAGGAAAAGCACTGCAGAAAAATTGTACCACTGAACTATATGAAACACTACATGAAAAGTAAGTGAAAAATCAACTGCTACTCCATGCCCACAGATACCTCAATCAGCGATGAATGAGAGTTATTTCACCAGATTTTTGCAGGCAACATGAAGATGCCTCCCTGCTCCTACTGGCTCATGGTGAAATATTTCTGGCAGGGTTTGTTTGGTTGGTTGTGCAAAGCCCAGAAGTCACAGTCCACGTCCCCATCCAACTCCTTCACAGCATTTTTCTTTTTTATTCCACATCTTGGTCGCTGTGCAAGTCACCACATCCTGGTGCAAAAAGTCTCCTGTTCTTGAACACGGGTATCTTCCCCATGCTACTCCCACTACAATTCTGAAATTCTGAAGTTCTTTTCCTTGGTTTTTTTCCACTCTCACACAGACCCTCAGAAATATGAATTTTTTTGTGTAACCAAAGCAATTCAACAACTTCTTGAGGCATTTATAGCACAAATTTATATTGAATAGCATAACCCACCCTTCAACAAACACATACCTTGTTCTAAGGCATCTGTCACTTCTCTCAATCACTTGTTACCATTCTTTGGTATATTTTGGGAATAAATGCCTTTCAAAATGCCAATACACAGGATAGGAAGGGTATTTTTTGGCTACAACAGCATATTACCCCTATTTTTTAAAATATTTTACTGCCAAGCAAGGTACAGGACAGAAAGAACTGAGCTGAATTAAGCTTAATTTCTTGTATACTTAGAGCACTACAGAAATAATACACATTTGGGTACCAGAGGAACCTTTCTAAACCAGGCAGCACCTCAAGCATTAACAGGCAGAAGGCTTGCTGTCAACTCCTAACCACAAATAACACGCTTACAAATGGTGACTTGCCTAAAAATGAGTTAGAAAAGACAGAAAGGAGATTCAAGCAATGAATGAGATGGATATAAGTGACATCACAGTCCCCACCAGCCCATAACTTATCACTGACAAAAGTCACACCATGAGGAATGTATCAAATGTTACAGACAATAATAAAAGCCACAGAAGCTGAAAACCACACTTCCTTTAATGTGTATAAATAGGGGAGATACTTACACTTACAGGTTGACTTTTTGGCACATCATAAACACCTTCCTTCTTTTGGCTGGTAGGAACCTGCAACAGCAAAGGAAAATGAGGAAAACAAAGGAAAACTGAAAACTACAAAAGCAGCTTGAATGAAAAACTGCAAAGAGCAACTGCTATTTATGCACAGGGTGTACCTGAATGAGTAGTTTATTTAATACTAATTTTTAGTATTAATGAAATCGAGCATGGTTCCCTTCTTATCCAAGTAGGACCATTAATGGAGAAAAAACTGAAGAAATAAAACAGCTATCTGAATTTTTTACAGCCCAGCAGTGTTCTGAAAGGAGATTTCCATTCTCAAATAATTTTGGTTGCATGAAGCCCAGGTGTACTTGGAGCTCCTTCCCACTTAAATGGTTGTCTTTTCTTTAACTTGGGGGTTAGAGATGGGCGATGGAAGTTATGGTCAGGTGAGCTCATCATCTCCCCAGATGAAGAGACACAGAGCAGAGCTACCAAGGTGAGGGTAAGAGATGTTTTTACCTTGTGTCAGATTTCTTCCTCACAATTCATTTAATCATCTAAAAAGAGTCCTAATACTGCAGTGATGGGGCCTTGTGGCTGCTCTCTGAAATATTTGGTTAAAATGCTGCAATTTTCCTAAGGAATGAAGGCCTCTTGAAGCCTGACACAGGAGAGATGGGCAGGGGACAATGCACTTAAAACTTTGTGTGAGCCTTTAGTCGAGCCACCAGTCATGATTTATACCCAGGGGATTTATAACCTGCTCATGCAGACTCAGCTGCTTTGTAGTACTGGGCTGTGCTCACCCAAGGACCACTTGTTTGCATATTTATAGTTTGTGATTATATTTCCTTTCCTCCCTGGAAGCACTGAGTGTCCACTGAAAATGACAAAGCAAAGAGAACAGTAACCTGTTCTCATCAGCGGTGCTTTTCCACCAAACAAGGCACCCAGAGTACAAAAGTTACATTTCAGACAACAATGAAACCTCACAGGTCAATGAGATGATATTGTAAATATGATAAAATTATGATCTTTTTGTTTTCTAAGACAGTAAGTATCTTAAAGTTCTGATATTACACTCAAACTGGTCTAGGGGAAGCTGAAGAAATGTTACTTATTCATTGAGATATGCTATCATTTATTATTCTGTATAATATTCTGTATAAAAACACCTCTGTACTGTTGTACAGCCTTCACAAGAAACTCTGTGTTTTTAACTTGGTGCACATTGAAGAGTTTGTCAGGAACTCTCAAAGAAACTGAATGAACTTTGTGGAAGATCTCTTCTATTCCTATCCTTGGCTTTCTCTGGCCACTCCCACTAAAGGCAGTACCAATTCAGATACCTGAAACTGGTAAAAATTCAGTGCCATGGCAGTAAGAGTCTGGAAAGAGAGAGAGCTGGAGGGGACAGTGTGAGAGCAGGAATCAGGAGGGTCAATTTAGGAAGTCACTGGAAAGCTGAGTCTTCACAAAAGGAGGGGAAGATAAGGAAAGATAAACAGTTTCTGAACTTTCATTAGTGTGCATTTTTTTCTGTTTTCTCCAAAATCTTTCCCTTTCAGCCATTCTCCTTCCAAGCTTTCTGTGAAGTCATCCCAATTCACACCTCATCCAGACCTGACTGTGGACTGAGCATTCCCTGCACTATCAACCCCCCATTTTTCTACTCCAATTTATACTCAAAGAAGAGCTCCTTGCAACTCATATGAAGACAGAGAAACTTTCCTGAAAGCCATTTCTCCCTCCCAACTCAGTGCTGCCTGACCTGCTGTCTTTTCTTGCTGTGCACCACCACGTTTGTTTGCATCTCTGCTTACTCTGGGGGCTGCAAGGAATTGCTGTTTTTCCTTTGATTAGCAGCACCAGTAAGAGGTACCAGCTCTATTTCTGCTGTCAGCTCTGTCTCTGTGACAGGCTGTGAACCATCTGGATGTCTTTGCATCTTGCAGCAATAAAAGCACCACAGTCCTAAATCCCCAATCTCAGATTGTCAACTCCTCACGGAGCAGAACTTGCCTCTCCACAGAGACCAGGGCTGCCACACAAACACCACACCACCTCCCAAAAATCCCATCTCCACCTCTCCAGAGCACCAGGCAGCAGAGCAGCTGCTATTAAGCAATCTGAGGGTCGGTATGTGCTCAGTGATTGAGTCCTTGCCTAACAAATTATAGCAACTTACATAGATAATATTAGAAGAGCAGACACAGACACTCTTTGGGGTAATGTATCAAAGAAAGGTGACAGACAGAGAAAGAATGCTTAAAAAGAAAGTTGTGACCTCTATTATGCTAAAAAGAAATAGAAATTGTCACTTTCTGCACGTATCTTTCATCTGCAATTCCCCACGGGCTGGGAATCTCTTCCACCAAAGGAGAAGTGAATTTTTTGCATGCCAGCAAATGAAAAGCCAGAGCAGCACCAGCAGAAAGGTTTGGTGAGGCTGAAGCAAGGCAGTGTGAAGTTATTGAGCAGATATATGTTTAGCAATGTCTGCTATGGGGAAGGCTTCACAGTAAATAATAGAAGCTGCCACAAATATGCATCAAATTAAAAACAAACCCAAAAAACAACAAAACAAAACCATAACCAATCAACCAAAAGCCCAAAAGAAAAAGGATCTTTCTCAATTTTGTTTTAAACAGTAGCCTGATGGTTCTGAGATTACCAAGATCTTGTAAGAGAAACAATTCTGTCGGGATCTGAGTGTAGAATCTGAGGTGTGGAGACCCAGATTTGTGGAAGCCAAGAGCTCAGGAAGCCTGAGGGAGCTGGGACCTCATGGCTACGGGCCAGTCTGCACCTCAGCATCCATCAATTACAGACAGGCCAAAAAATGACTCCTAGCTCTCCAGTTCAGCACCTGCTGTACTCAGGTAGTGCCTGTAGTAAACACAGAGGAGAATGCTACATGTGAAGATCCAGAGTATGGGACATTAATCACAGGTGTTTTCTGTGACCACTGCGGGAAGGAAACACTTCATCACATCCAGATGCTGTCAAATAAAGCCTTGAGCAATTCTCTCTGGTGACTTAGAGGACAGTAACAGCAGTACCCTGAGATGAGACAAGGCCTCACTACCTGCTTTTCACCTTCTATTTCCATTTTATGGAAAAGAAACTGCCCAAGGAGTCCTGAAGTTCTCTGGGCTATTCCTCAAAACACAGTTCCAACTTCTTCCCTACCCACCAGTGATTGCTGGAAGATCGACAAACACTGGGAGCAACAGCCCCATTTTGCCTCCTTCCACTAGTAATTCTTTGAAGTGCCACTAAAAGCTCCACACTTTGATGAACAACAATCACCATTTTCCCCCCTCAAATCTAGTTCTCATGGGATTCTTGTTTCTAGCACAAACCTGACAACTAGACTAGCAATTTTTTAACATTTGCTGAGAATAGTCAAACTTTCAACACTGAAAATGTTCAGCCTTAGGCAGACTCTCACCTTGAGTGAGAGCTTTGCATGTCATGGTGTGGAGATGCAAAAAGCTGCATTTTTGAGTGTGAGTGGTGCCAGGGGAGCAGCAGGGAGAAATTAAATGAATCTCATATTAATGACCCTCTGATGGCATCTATAAGATGTCATTTTCTAACGTTTAACTTACATTTCTCTTTCCCAAGCAGCTTTTTATTTTAGCTTACAGCTACACTAGCCTCTCATCTTTTCTATTATCTTCCTACATTTTCTCATTACTTAATGCTTTTCCTTTTTGTTCTATCCTTGCTCCTGCCTACCTTACAATCTTTTCCTATAAGCAGATCAACCTCTAGTCCAGCTGGATGAAATGCTTAATCACTGCTGGAAACTCCTTCCTCTGCACACTGAACAATTTCCTCGAATCGCAATTTTCTCACAGCGCACAAGGATCTCCGTCTATCCTCAGATTTGCCTCTAGTATGTGATACAAAATGAATTACATTATATTTTAATAAACCTCGTACTGATCCCTTGAGGATAAATTGAACGACAAAAGATTATTTTATATTGCTTTCAATGCAGTTTTTTGTCAGTGTGAAGAATGTGAGCTTGGGCTTTAACATAACATATGCACTCTGAAAATAGTTTCCCTGGTCTGGGGGGATATCCCTTGAGAGCTCTGAGGTTTTGCTCAGTTATTTCCTTGGTTAGACAGAAACAAGAGCAGCATTCTAGGAATTGCTTGGACGGCCTGCCAACAAAACATCTTCAGCATGTTTCTCAGAATAGGTGTAAAAAATTTCAAAAAAATTAACAGGAAAAAAAAGAGAACCTCCATTTATCACCTCATATGGTGTACTCAAAAGTTTGTGAGTTGACAAAGTTAATATCAATTCGCAGAAGCTGATATGACAAACAACAGAAAAATCACATTGTGACTGGGCAGATAATGTCACCAGAATGAAATGCCAAGACAGTTTTGGTGATGGATGAAAACTACAAGCGAGCTATGTATGAAATGCACTTCCAGCAAACGCTTGCGGTCGTTGCGATGGGAACAGCGAGGGGAGAGGTTTTATACCTGATAAATGTTTTCCTCCGTTTCAGGCTCACGGATGGGCTCGTGTCCAGCCTCAAACACAATGTACTATGGCAGCAGCGCCAGAGAGGGACAGTCAGAGATGAAACAGAAGGGAAAAAGGCCGTTTGGAATTCCACGTCAAAACAAAGGCAGGCATTAAAGAAACAACTTCAAAGCACAGGCTGGCAGCAGGACAACTGGTTTGTTGGGAAGCACCAGGAAAGGTTGTTTCATATTTCATGAACAGGCCTAAATCGCCTCTTAATGATCATTAGAGCAACTCCCTAATTCTTTCTTGCCAGAGAGACTGCCTGTGGCCCAGTATTAATTTTCTGAAGGCAACGTGAATTTTGCCTCTTTGACATAATGGCAATTATTTCCACATATATTTATTATCTACGAATAAAAATGCTAAATCCAAGCTGGGAGAACGGGCTGGTGTGTGTGGAACAGGCCACACAGCAAGAGGCTGGCACAACACTTTTTCATTTTCAGGTTCTTGCTTTATTGTGAAGAGTACAGAACAAAACTCCTGACATTATAATAGCTGAACAGTAATTTAGGGCATCCTGACTCTTATCATCTTCCTTGCTGCACCTTAGGCTCTGTTCAATATTCACTAATGGTTGAATTGGATCCTTTCAGTGTGACTCCCACTGATATGCCTGAGTGGAAGAACACAAAATCTCCAGGAAAAAAAAATTAAACTATCACATATTTTGTTTCAGTACAAAAACACGAGAAGGAAATTACATCTTTTTCTTCTTCACACTCAGCAGGGTATTGGACATGAATATATTGACATATTTCTGATAATCATCTTTGCTCTCAGACATTTTTCTTGGATGGAGCAAGACTTAAATTTCAGATCTATTATTAAATCATAGCTTAAACACCAACAAGGGAGTGCATTACAACATCAATGCTAGTGTTGTTTTCTTTTTCCAAATATTCACCCTCTGAATTAAATTCTGGCTCCACAGAAAACAAAAACAAAATGTCAACTTATTACTATGAGGACAAGATGTCACCTTCCCTAATTCCCAGAACAACTCCCTTTTCAGTTAAGAGTTTTTATTAAAACTGATGACAAATCTCATTTTCAAACTTAAAGTCTGGATACACAAAGCCACATTTAAAGTAGCATTTATGACATATTTAAGCTAGTATTTCTATTCTCCAACTGAAATATTCCATTCCATACAGACATATTGTGCTATTACTTACAGCTTCATTTCTAAATATGCTACTTTCTGTGGAGGTTTCAAAGGTTTCTCACAAGACCTCTCTCAGTAAATTTCAAAACATCTTGTTCAAGGTTTTGGCTGTGTTTGAACATGTATCTAGTCATTTCTGAAACTCCAAGGCCATACAGCTTCAGAAATTACCTGGTATACAGGATCTTCTACATCTTCTTCCAAAATTGTCTACAGCAAAGTAAGAGGACAGGCAGTAAAAGCAAAGAACATAAACAGCAGAGATAAAAGAACTGTATTCAGAAATTAAAGGACAGCAAAGGAATAAGCAAAATGGGCAGGTAAGTTTATAGTTTTCTTTCTTTAGGATACAGATAAAGTCACATTATGGTACAAAGTAACTTTATTCAAGTTCCATCCGAGTTTAACAATCTGCACCTTGTTTGACTTGACTCAAACACACACATTCAGAAGTATATTGAATCTTCCTTTAAAGTATGAGACACTTAAATCCTGGCTCACAATACTTAAAACCTGGCTTACAATACTTAAAACCTGGCTTACAACACTGATCCCTCATTAAAGTTTTCCTTCTGAATTAGAAGAAACACTAAGCAGGAAATGAGGGGATCATTCCCAGCTGCTAACCAGGTTCACCACACCCCAGGGACAGCTTTCAGCTCAGTTTAATCCTAGGCTGGGCTCAGGACTGCTGCTGGGCTCACACTGGTCCTTGGGAAGCCAGCACTGCTCCAACCCACTGCTGTCACAAGTGCTGAGGATGCTCAGAGCCTCTCTGGAGCAACTTGGGAGGGAAACTCCAAGCCCAAATTTTCGTGGCAGTAGTCTAAGCTTATTGGTGTACCTGGTATACCGCCTGCTCACACTGTTTGTCCTTTTGTGCCTTTTTTTCCATTTCTTCCCTTTGTTTCAGTTCGTAGATGAGCTGAAACAGGTCTCGCAAGTCCAGGATTACAGGTTCAGCCTAAGGAAGCAAAAACAGGGTGGAGAATTTCTGTAGGGGAAAATAAACACCTCTTATCCCATCCTGCTGATAGAGCACCTCCACAGTGAAACTTTATAATACAGAGTTAATTTCTATCTCAGCACCCAGGCCTGGGTTAATTCCTGCTGAACTAACTATGCTTGAAAATTAATGATAATTATAGTTATGAATATAAAAAGCATTATGAATATAAAAGGCACATGGATGAATGTAAAGGCATATTTATTAGTGGTTTCTCAGCCACTGAAATTACAGTAGACTACACACAATGTGGGTTTCCATGAGTATAGGAACATAAACAAATTTATCTTCATCCAGTCTAGCTTAGCTAGAAAGGTGAACAATAACTAATTATAACAAAACACATCATAAAAAATAGGGAACAATGAAACACACTCCTTTTTGCCCAAGCTGGTTCCATTAATTTGCTATTTAAGATCCACAAAGACACTTGTGACCAGTTTAGCACAATCATAAACAACCCAAGACCAGCCTCTTGAAGAGCTTCTTACAAATGGCTTTTCAGCCGAGTTACAGGGCAGAAAATGACAGTGATTTGATACTTACTGCCTGGGCTGTTTTTATTGCCACAAATCTATGATTCCCCTCCTTTCCACACACATATCCAAACGCTCGGTGGTCTGTGATATCCTTTGCAATGTAGGAAATTTCATGAACTGCGTGGTGATGCTGGAGTAGCTAAAAAGAAGCAAACAACAGTAGAGAATATCCATCAGAATGTTTGATTAAAAAGCAGCATCATTTCTCCTTCACCACTTTATCTGGATCCCAACACATTCTGATATGAAAACCAATTAATATCTGAACTCTTTAAGCCTCTTTTTTCCTCAAAATCAATCAAATTTGACTTGCTGTTGTAGGTTGACTAAAAGCTTCCACTGATGATTTTTCTAGGCATCTTTAAGTGAAATATAATTAAATAAAAAATGTATTACCTAGCTACTACCTGCACAGCATCCCAGGCACAGAATCAGTATTTCTTGGTACATAAATAAGCAGGGGCTGCAGAAGCCTGTAGCTTCACACAGGGTGACTCCCAGGCCAGGCTGATCTGCAGAGCTCCAGCTGAGATCTCCAATACCTCTAGGAATCAGTACCAAACCTGCCTTATCTCCACAAAAATCAGCAACAGCCAGTGCAAGAGACTTCACTTCAAGCAGTAACGCAGCTCCAAATACTTATTTTCCTCAGAAAATGAATGTAAATGCAATTATTCAACTGGAAATCAATGCTGAATGTAAAAATCCACATTTTAGTTAAAATCTCACTTTGGTGCATTGCAATAATAAAAAGACTTATTTTTAACTGTGTGAGCAAAACTCTGTCGAGAGTCAGGACAGGAATTTGAGGCTCTCAGAAGCATCTCTTGCAGTGCCAGAATCTTTCACACTTTGCACTAAACAGCATTTTATTATCGTAATAACAGAGAAGTATTTCCACTTAAAATAATGTCCTTGTAAAGCCTATCTAAAACAATCTACTAGTTTCAATTTCTACCTTCTGATATATTGACCTACTGTTGTATCATCTCGGGATAAAGCTATTTCTGAGAGCAGGCAAAGCCTCCCAGAGAATTCTTCGGAGGTCCAGATTCCCGCTGGCTTTGCGAAAAGCACATCTTGAAAACCAGCATGGTACCCAGGCAATCTCTAAACAAGCAGTTATTTTTTGAGTTTAAAAAAGAGAAGTTAAAAGTTTTAAAATCCAGAAGGAGGGAGGATGTCTGTGTGAGGCAGGGAAAAGGCTGAGGGTGCGCAGGGCGAGGGACGGGACTGCTGCAGGGCAGGGAGTGGGATCTGGAAGGAGAGGCAGCCTGCAAGAGATGGATGGCTCCATATAAAACAAAAGACTGGACATGTTTCATTTTCATTTCACAGTAAATGGCTCTTAATGTCCCCATATCAAGATTGCTTGCTCGTGGCAGAGTTAAGTGTTGCCAGTGACTGCAGGCAGGACGTGGCTCAGCTGAAGGTGCACTTCAGACTCTCCTGACGTGTTGAGCGTTTAAAATTAATGATGGGATCTTACTTAGATAATACAGGGATATTGATTTATTAGGTTTTTTTTGAAAACCAAGTTACATGCTATCTGTTAGGATGAAATGAAATGTTCCCATCTCTCTATTCTGCATATGACAGGGAACGTTATCTCTGGCTCCTATTAAATCAAAGTTCTCTGACATTGCTTTATTGATTGCCAGGCAGCGTTTTGCACTGAAATTAAACTGTGATCAGATGCCTTCCTCATGGAATTAAATTTGAAGATTGTTCTACCATGGAAGAGTATCACCCACAAGGCAAGACAGCAGATGGAGACGCTCCAATTTATTTGGGAATCCACATTCACTGTTCAAAAATCGTTACATTTCCAACAGTTATGATATTTTACACTGTATCAATAGAAACAGAAATTAAGTAAAGGTGACTGCAATTATGCTTTTCTGTATTTTACTGGATGGAGTGTTTAGGGAGAGCTTTTCACTTGTTTGAGGGACACGGAGTTAGAACACACATGTGAAACCCAATGGTGCATGCACACATCTGTACTCAAAGGCAGATATAAACACACCTGTGTTTTCACAGCCCTCAGTTCACCTCATGTGTCCTCTCTACATATTCCAGTGATCCATTCTAAGCATTATTTACTGAATGCCTGGCTTTTTGCTCCTGCACAGCGGAAATGGGGCTCCTGTTGCAGTCAGGAGAGATTCACCCCGCAAAATGCAAGATCAGAATCCTGTTACTAGTGGCCACAAGCACAATAAAATAATTATTTCTCAACTTAGGGATGTTTCTGACACCCCTGTATGCCAATACTGATGGACTCCATCACACTCTATTTGAAGTTTTTACTCTGTGCTGAGAGCTGCTACAAACCATTTACCAATCCTTAGGTGAGGTACCAAATTGTTTTGGAGCACTGCAGCACGACAGAACAAATTATAGAGAAGACTTAATTTGTATTATGGTTCAACACAGTCAATTACATATCGCAGAGATTAGAAAGTAATTTAACATTTAAGTTTCAGTTGTTAAAAAAATCCACAGCCTCCAAATTATTTTAGGTCTCCTGTGACTTTAGTCACTGTTGCAAATGTTGGAGATTTTAAATGGAAGCACGGATAAAGTCTCAAACTGGGTAACAAGACATTCTTGTGATGCATGAGTTCTTTTTCTTAGGCTAAACACAATGGCATTGTCATATTTTATTCATATACTGAGATGTTTTTGCCTGGTGTTAAACTCAAAAGTCCAAAATATCCATCTGCACCAAGCCTGCTGCCTTTCCTCTTCCCCTGAAGTTTACTCTGGTCTCTCCCACCAGCTATTGTTTCCTCTCCTTTTCTCCATTCCATCCCCTGCTTCTCCTCTTCCCCCAGGTCGCTCCCTGTACATCACACTGAATTGATTTAGCTGCCTCTGAGATCTGTAGCATTTCTAATTTCCCTCAGGCTGCTTGGCACCTATCATAAATTTTTTCACCCCTTATCCTCATCTTGCCCCTTTATTTCCATGCTGTAGCCTCCAGTGCCACTAAATCAATTAAGTCAATCAATTAAGTACTTGGAGGGTCCAGCAATCATGTCAAAAATGTGAGTTAGATGGCATGAGAAAGTCACTGCTTTACTATCGCTATTTCTCTTTTAATGAGGTTGTCTATTTAGTGGAGCCTGGGGCACAGTGTTAAGAGCCACAAAAACAAAAAAAAAAAAATATCCTGCAAGCTGCAAATCCTCCTGGAAAAGCTGCCCCACCACAAGCAGGAGGCTTGTTCCACACAGTATTACATCCACCAGGACAAGGCTCACAGGGATTGGGGTTGCACAGCCTCTCACCCTGGAGCATGCTGAGACTGCTTTCAGAGAGCTGGGATCAACTGGGAGCTCCACAATGGATGCTGGGATGTGGGATGCACATGGACCAAGCCTATTCCTGCCTATTCACACTGGAATAAGCAATAAAACATTTTGCCTGTATAAAATCCCTGAAAACCTCAGTTACCCACCAAACTGCAGAGTCCTTAATGGATTCATAATAAAATAACTTTATGGACCATAGTTTCAGCCATGATGCAAGTTCCCTGAATTCCAACTGGGACTGCTCAGCAGCACATAAGGAAACTAGGCCGTGTCTATTTAGGAAGACCACGGGGGAAAAAAATCCCAGAAATTGAACCTAACAGGGAAAATGAATGGTAAAGCCTCACACCAAGAAGCTCAGCGAGCCCCACGTGTGACAGGACATTGACCATTACTTACTGAAACACGTCCAGTGAAAACAGTGAATTGCAAAAGATGGGACTGGCTCTGAGGTGAATTTTATCTCCCAGCTGCAAGAAAATACTGGGTGGCACAGGAGGTTCTCCTTTGCTGCACCCAGGAGGCTGCTGTGCTCCTTAACAGGGCTGAACATGCAGCACCTGGTCCAATGCTCCTCATGGCCACTTCCTTACAATTCCTGTTGGTTTTAGCTGGTATTTGCAGGGATCATGGGGACAACAACACGCCACAAGCACTTCCTTAATTGCTGTGTTTGTGCTGCAGTGCTGCTCTGCTGTTCCCTCAAAATGCACTTAGCAGAGGTGGAGTGGAGCTGCTCATCCCCACCATACACACCCCACAGTCCTGTAGGTGCCCATGGCACCAGGGTTGGAATTAGGTGATCTTTAAGACCCCTTCCAACCCAAACCATTCCATGAAATGAAACACCTGAATTCTCTACTGCAGATTCAAATCTAGTTTTGTAACTTCTGAAAGTTTTAAGAGATGAACAGCAGTCCCTGTTTTTAGACAGCTAAAAAAACACCACTGTTAAACCCCCAAAACCTCTTCCTGACATAGACTTTTCCCTGGTACCCCTTAAGGTGCATGGATACCTCCCAAGCAGTTGTGAACCCTTTCACTTCCCCTCCTTCTAGAGAAAAGTGCATTTCAGTGGGACTGTGTGCACACAATTTGGAGGAAAAAGTCAACAGTCTCAAATGTCAGAGTGAAATGAAAAACACATCAATAAATTGCATTTGCATCACAAACTTTCTCGTGCTGTTTTCTGGAACTTGGTATTTGGATGGCAGATGGGGTGGCAAGACATCAGCCTCATGAGATAAGGCAGGGCATGAGCAGATGGGGAAATGAAACAACCACTGCAAAAATTCTCAGTTTCATGTGAAATAGCAGAGAGGAGACAGCTCAGTGTTATTTCAGAGCTACAGCTGCCAACAACTTCAAACTCCTTGCAAATTACTACTGGACACAGCACAGGGTGACTGAGAAACATCTTATTTCCCATCTGACAGCCCTTCCCTACTGTCATGAACACTTCAGTCACATGCCCATGGAGAGGGGACAGAACAAACAGTATATGACAGATCACTGTAATCTGCCTTAAATGTGATAGTGCTTAGTGTGAGGAAACACTTGATAGCCCAAAAAAATCTGTTACATAAACATTTACTGCAACATGAGGAAAATTTTATCAGGTTTGATCTAGGAAAGGAAGAGAGCTGTAGAGTTTAGGCTTAGCAAATTATCACAATACTAAATCCCTACAAAGGAGTTTTGGAACAAAGCATCATTCCAATTCAGCTTTCAAAAAGAAATGTCACACATGAAAACCTGCAAAGCAAAACCCACTGGAAACCTCTTGCAGTTATGGAGATTACAGTATTGGGAGACATTTCCCAGCACTGGCCAAGACCATCAGCTTTGGTCATAAAAGAGCATAAACTGAAAAAAAAAACCCATGGAATGGGGGCTGAACCCTTCCCCCTGAAGGAGACTGAAAATGAAAAGTCCAGTCCTGAATCTGTTTGAGCCAGAGCCACTCATGGAATGTAGGCTGCACAATAACTGACTTTCCTTCTGCAAGAATACCCCACCCCAAGAACAGGAGCAGAAAAGGAAAATGTGACCTCCAGAGTGTTCCCCAAGCCTGAAGAGCCCTCTCAGATGGCAGCCTGTAAGGATGGCTTCACAATGAGAAGAAAATAAATCTGTCTAATCCCCGTGCTTCCTCCACACACACTGATTTTGCAGACAATAACCTGAGGAAAGACTTTTCCAAGTGCCAGCTACTAAAAGGCGTCTCAGTGCACAAGCTCTGCAATAAAAACACTTGGCACAAAAAGCTCACTTTGAGATTATATGCAGATCAAAGCTTGGTCTGTGTAGCACAAAGGGGCACATGAAATATGGTGCTGATAAAGAGAAGAATCAAAACAGATTTAGCCCCAGCTCTTGCAGACTCAGTCCCTCCAGGGGGGCAGTCGTCTGGCTGTGACACAGCACAGCACCCAGAGAAGTGTAAATTTAATTTCCTTTTAATAACAATAACTAACTCATAAGATCCATTCTCTTCCTGCAGCCAAGGAGACTGAAGAAAAAAACCCCCAGATTATGTGACTTCCTGAGCTTAGCAGCTGAGTCAGGAGGGAGCAGAGTCAGTGAGCAAGATCCTGTGTGAGGATAAGAACCTGCTCAAATCCAGGGCTACACTAAGCTCTACCTGTACACTCTATCCTAAATAAAGGCAAGTACTTCCCAGGAGCACCCCAGGTAAGTGCCTGTTTGGTTGGACTCAGGAAAAAAGGGCTTAAAAGGGTACTTGGGCCACAGCTAAAACCCAAATTAATCCTCACCATTCCCTTTGCTTGATGAAAAAAGCATGCTGCTGCTGCCTTTATCTCACCTGGAGAGCCAGAGTGGGAAATTCCAAAGAGAGCAAAGGTGAGTGTCCTTGTGGGTGCCTCTGTGACAGACACACCCAGTGATGCTCTCAGCTGGTGAGGCCCTGTCCCCAACCCCAGAGTCAATTAAGGCAGCAGGACATGGCTCTGCCAGCACAGCAGCCTAATTGTGATGAATGGATCTCTGATATTGAGCTGGCTGGATGCTCCAAGAACCTAATTTGTGAAAGAGAACAGCACTAAGGTAATAAACTTCTGTCCAGCTCTCATAATTTGTAATAATGTCTGACAAAGACCAGATATGAATTTAGTTATTGGTCATTGTCTTCAGAAGCAAATGCTAAGTTGCTCATGCAGAAGATCCATTTATGAGATATATGAATTTGGAAAGGGGCAAAACAAAACTGGAATGCACATATGGCCAATTTTCCATCTTCACTTCAAATGCTTTTCAATTTCTTATTGTATCAGGAGTGAAAGTAGCTAGTTAAACCCAAAACCCTTGTCCAATTACTCTGAAGCCCAAGTTATCTTTTAAATATTCACTTGCAAATTTTGTTCTAGGACAAAGAAAATCCTAAAGGGCAAGGAAACATTTTCAGAGAGCTTTGGAAAGACAGATGTGCTACACTGAGGCTGAGATGCTGGGCCTCCCACGGGTCTTATACTAACTCCTTATTGTTCTGCATCTGACACAGCCACTGCTCTATCAGGATGGTTAAAGCAAAGGATTTGCACAGCAAAACCAAGAAGCAGCAGACCTCATCCTTGATACTGAAGCCAATGGCCCTAATCCGCTCAGCAAAGCAACATGCCCCAAATTCCATCAGCAAGGAGCACCTACAGGCTGCAGGGCATTGTTTTATGTTGCCATCTCACTGCTTCAGTGTGCTGTACAAGGAACAGCCCTTGCCTGTAAGTCACTGTCACAGTCTTTGGGACTGAACTGCTCAGTGGTCACTGTGGGATTCCCAGGGCTGTAACACATCTGAGTGCTTTCCCCCTGAGCTCCCACCTCACCACCCTCTGCAAAATGGTCAGTGGATCAAAACAGCCATAAATGTGCCAGTATTGTCCTCTACTCTCAAGCCAAAGCTTCCATATAGCTCAAGTGCAGCACCTTTGACCATGCCTTGTATTTTTTCCTGATAGACTCTGTAAGACTCATTGATTAAATCTTGAATTTGAGGGAGCACAATATTCTGTAATGAGACAGTTTGCTGCAGCATCACTGAACCTCTCCATATTTTTACTGTGTTCATCTTTACAGCTTGTGAATGTCCTTTGAGCAGCCCTTACTTTTTACAAGCTTCTTTTGTTCCTTTACACCGATATTCCTCACCCTCCTGAAATGCTTTTGATTTACATGAACAGCACAAGCAATTCCTTCATACAACTCCTAGGAGATTTGGAAGTAATTTTTTTGGCTTTAGCTGTCTCAGATCTTAACTGCTTCAGATTCAGCAAGCATTACCAGCCACCCTCTTCTTGTAGCCTGTGATTTGAAAAACTCCTCAGCGAGAGGCAGCCGCTGATTCTCTTGATTTCTCATGCAACCCCTATAAAGCAGAGCTTGAAAAGATCACAAAAACCATACTCAAATTTAAGTTGCATTGGATAGTCATCAAACAGAAACTTCCTTGGACCATAAATCCACTTGCACAATGTAAGAAACTTTACTGGAAAAGGGGAAAAAGGACAAGAGGGATTTATTTTATATTTATCTATCTATCTCCCAGATACTCTCCCTAATTTAGTAAGACTTTAAAGGGTGCTGAGAGAAAGCACAGGTACAGGGAAGAACAAGAGCAGAAAAAGATTCTATGAATTCACAAGCTGTGTACAACCAGTATGTTGTGTTCATGAGCCAGTTGAAAATGATGCAAAACAGTTGAGAATTTCACATGACACAATCTTGGTATTGTTCAAATACAGAGGCTGATTTCATAACCAGAAATTAACCAAGGTACAGAAGCAAGAAGCCCTGTGTTCCACAATGACAGACTGCTTTCAGTGGCTGTTGATGGACTTGGGGTACCTGCATGTCACCAAAGATGACCCCGTAGTGATGAGCTTTACAATTCAGAAACAGCATCATGAACAACCGATCCTGGTCATAAAGACCAAACCATTTTGTTTTCAGTTTCCCTACAGAAAAAAAGAGAGGAAACCTTTTCCTCTGAGTTACAATTGCACATATAAGCAAGCTTCAGACAATCCCATAAATGGGATCATTCATCAATAAATCCTTCATTTGTTCAGGTCCCACAGCAGACACTTCACCTCGGATATAAACCATCCGTAGCAACATGACAAGTGTGTGTGCAGTACTTGAGCCCTAAGATAAGAATAAAATGAAATGTAAAAGGCAAACCTCAAAGAGACTCTGAAGCAGAATAAAGAACTTGCAGGTAATTTTTTGCTCTATTTTCTTTTTCTTTTCACCTTGCATTATCCCAAGGTAGAATTCCTGAAACTGCCCTTGGCAGAGGCTTGGCACATCATGTTCCAAGAGTTCTATATTTCAACTCAGGCAGTGGAGACTGTTTTTAAGCTCTGCCCTGGCACCTTTCAACAGCAATCCCTACAGCTCCCATGTGCACACTGTAATGCCCAGAGTTGTTTCTTCCCTGCTCATTTTCATGTAAAGTAGGATGAATGTTTGGTTTTAGTCTGCTGCTGCTAATTGAAACCTCGAAAAGCAAACTTTGATTAAGGCTCCACACGCAGACCTGGCCACGAAGCTGAAAGCATAGATCAACTCTGTTGGCTTTTCTGTCTCCCTGCCTTGCTTTTCTGTCCTGGCCACGGGTGTCACACACAGGATCCGCCTTCCAGAAAAGCTCCCTGGCAGTGCTGCCCTCACCTTCTACTGAAATGCAGGCAGCAAAGCCTTTCACAGCCCTGAATGCTGCCTTGTTTCCTATTTATTCCTTTCACTCTCACCCCTCTGCAGCTCCTGCACACATCTTGCCTTCTCTTCTCCCCATTGAACCTGAACTTACTCATTTCTGCACCCGCACTGCTCAGCACTGAGCCTTGTGCATGCACAGGTTATGCTCACACGTGCCTTACACTTTAAAATACTTCCAAATTCCTGTATCACTCACAGGAAAGCATTTGGCTAATTAAAGATCGCAGAAGGCTGCACATAAAACCTTTTACAAACCAACTCAGCCTTTTTAAAAGCAAGGACATAATAAAAAAAATTGGATTCAAATCCGTATTTTGACTATTTAAAAAGCAAAAAAAAAGTACTTTGAGCTATGCAGAGCCCGGGCTGGGAGCCATATGCAATATTTTTAGACACCCAGATTTCTTATTTGCTTTAAATGTCAGGGCACTCTAACTAATTAGTGTTCTGCCTCACCTATTCACAGTGCTGCCTTTAAAGCCAGCAGGAATGCTGCTGCCTGTTTCACTGGGGATACGATGAGGATGATGTGGAATGAGGATGGGAACCACAAAGGATTAGGAAGTATTAACAGCAGAGAGAGGTAGGATGCTACAATTCAGGGACACAAGAGGCACTGCTGTAATTCCACAACTGCCACCACGTGCTGGGAGCACCTCGGGAGATGCTGTTCCAGCCCCTGGGCTCCCCTGACACATGGGCTGCCACATGCTGAGCACACAGAGCACCCACCAGAAAGGTCAGCAGTACAGGGATCTCATTTGGGAAGACAACTTTTACAAGCGGTTCTTTTTGTACTAAGCAAAGATCTACTGGTATGTGAAATTTATGGCTTATTCAACTGAAAGAGAGGGATGAAAGCAGGTATTTGTGTTTGCCATCCAGTGGCAGTGGCCTTTCCTCTTCTCCTTGCACAGGGAACTTATTACATAAACTAAGAGGGATGAAAATTCATCCCCATGGACTGTCAGAGTGAACAATGCTTTTGCTGACTTCCCTGTGTTCCTGAAGGCAGAACATCACCCAATGACTTTACTTCCAGTATGTATCTATTACTATCACCCTGCAAACTCCATGTACACTTAAAGCAATCCTTTCCTTTAGTTTCCCCCTCTAATTACCCTTGACAGTGAAGGACACCTGCCCCACTTTCATCTGCCCCCACAACTGGAGAGCCCGCGAGGCAGCACAGGAACTCAGGAGCAGTGACAGTGCTATTGCTCCTACCAGGGCAAACGCAAAATTGCAGAGCAGCCCACCAGATAAAAATGCTTTGAATAGGAAGGAAAATCACCAGCACTCCTGGGGTGTGATGCTTCCCAGCTATCTCCAGGAAAAAAAAGAGTGGATTTCAAAGGGGGATGTAACTTTCTGTTCTGGCACCTGCTGAATGTCCCCCACTGCTCTCCAGGGAGGTTTCAGAGCATCTCAGCTGCCTGTGCTATTATTATGTCAGCACTTCTCTTGCTAAATCCTTTCCCAAGCAGTCTGAAATCCTGCCATTGTAATTCCAGGTGTGCTGAAAATGGGGCTGAAATTTTCTTCTACTGTGTGATGCATTAACCTGGCTTAAAAACACCAGGACTTGCACACAACTCTCTATTTTGGGTGCTCTTCTTATAAGACAAAATTGTAGCTGGAGAAAAAGCAATGTGGCTCTGCTGGAGATTCATTTATCTGGATCACAAAAGGGAAGTGAATACAGGCAAAAAAATCCCAATATAACTGTATACTTGGAGTTTTCTGCCATGGGACAATAGGGGAGAGATGCTGTGCAGCTCCACTACACAACAGGATCCAGAACAACAAATAAACTGATTTTCAACTTCTAAGAAAAATTCACCCCAAATTTTGGTTAAGCATACCAAGCATTGAAATTAATAAAAACCACAAGTGTTGGCATAGTAATTTTTACAACAGCAGCTCTATAGACAGAGTACCCACCCCCATATGCAACGGAAGCCAAATGGTAACTGGGGATACATTAATATGCCTAATATTTACTGTTTGGAAGTGTTACTTACCACTGCTATAACTATATAACAGTGAGACTCTCCATACCACAATGCAGAATACATGTAAGCAGTATTTCCCTTTCTTAACTCAATCCTGGGGTGCTTGGATTAAACATCAGGAGGCCAAATGAGACTATCACTAAACTCATAAAATCTCATTTTCTGCCTTTTGAAAGCAATCAACTTTTTACCCTTTTCACACTGGAAAAAAATACAGCTACAACAAAATTGCACAAATTATTTCAGTTTGGATAATGTGTCTGGAATAGCTTTATTTTATCTTCATGCCCATTAGGGTCAGAATTCTCACAAGGCAGTTTCTGCATATCCTGACTACAAGCAGGCTGGACTCAGCTCTAGACCAGAGCTTTTCCCTTTTCCAGGTGAAAGGAAGAGACATCTGAGCCTCAAATCAAATCTCTAGATCCCCAAAACTTCACAATATGCACAATCACACCCATATTTTGCTTTTTTGGTTCTTTTTTTCCACAGTAACTGCCATGAAAGCTAAGGCTTTTAAAACCCTCATTCAGCAAACTGAGCATCTAAAAAACAGAACTCCACGAGCTTGTGGCTATTAAAAATCCCTGTGGAGCACTGTGAACCATCCAAACTGCCCAGAGCCCAGTTTGGAAGGCCAATAATTAATGAATTACAATAGTCAATAAGGGATGTAATTAAGGAACTAGATTCTTCTGACATTTACATTTTGCTAGCTGCCACATGTCCATGAAATGTGTTATTGTTTCCCTTCTGAAGTACCAGGGTCTATAAATACCTTTTAAGAATCATACGCAGATTTTTAAGTCGTCTCCTCTGCCATATTCTAATTAGACACATTTATTGCATGTCGAAATGCCATGTTTTACTGGTCATATTTACAAGCAGAAAGATGGAAAGTATCAAGGAGCAGGGCTTGACTCCCAGTCAGCTCAGAGTTATCTTCTGCAGGCAGAAGCTGTGGACAATGCACAAAGAAAGGCCCCACATGTCACCATTTTCAAATCTACGTGCAAAATATGACTTTGTTGTTTTACACTTATTGCTCTTTATTGTTTGTATGTATTATTTTTTTATACTGCAGCTCTTACAAGTCCTCAGCATAGTCCAAGACCAAACATTTCTTACAGAAGTTCCTATAAATACATAATACTGATGAAAGAAAGAAAGAAAGAAAGAAAGAAAGAAAGGAAGGAAGGAAGGAAGGAAGGAAAGGGAGGAGGGAGGGAGGGAGGGAAGGGAAGGGAAGGGAAGGGAAGGGAAGGGAAGGGAAGGGAAGGGAAGGGAAGGGAAGGGAAGGGAAGGGAAGGGAAGGGAAGGAAGGAAGGAAGGAAGGAAGGAAGGAAGGAAGGAAGGAAGGAAGGAAGGAAGGAAGGAAGGAAGTGTCGGAAGGAAGGAAGTGTCGGAAGGAAGGAAGTGTCGGAAGGAAGGAAGTGTCGGAAGGAAGGAAGTGTCGGAAGGAAGGAAGGAAGGAAGGAAGGAAGGAAGGAAGGAAGGAAGGAAGGAAGGAAGGAAGGAAGGAAGGAAGGAAGGAAGGAAGGAAGGAAGGAAGGAAGGAAGGAAGGAAGGAAGGAAGGAAGGAAGGAAGGAAGGAAGGAAGGAAGGAAGGAAGGAAGGAAGGAAGGAAGGAAGGAAGGAAGGAAGGGGAAAGAAAGAAAGAATTAAAAGGAAATGCTAGCAAGTTTATATTTAAATTGCAACCTTTGAGAGCTAAAGGCCAGATGCCCCTTGGGACATCTCTGGGATGCATGAATACAGCTGCTCCTCAGCATCATCAGGTTTAAAACAAGTTTCTAGCATGGGAGCATTTTAAAGAAAAAATGAGGTACTGTATGAATATGTGCAAAGAATTCCTCCAAAAGATGATGGGCAGGGTAGGAAGTGATCTATCTGGGAGTCATTTATTAAGAAAACTGAATAAATGAATGGTGAAAGTTGGTACTATGGATTGACTCCTCAAAAGCTGATGAAGAATAAAGGCAGCCACGAAGAGCCTGGAAAAAAACAATTCAGCAATGGGGTGATAAAAGAGAGAAGGCAGATTCAGCCCAGGAATGCAAAGGGAAGTGTGACATGATCAAAAGAATAAGCTGAGGCAGCAATCCTGGCAGTCACAATGGATTTCAAAAATAAAAGTCAAATTTGTCAAGGACAAAGAAAGGGATAACAATTGAGACGCAAGATGAAGAGAGTCAGGACTGGGTTTTAACTCTCAGTGTGAGAGCAAATGCTGTATTTCAGAGCAGGTGAGAAGAATTCTGCAAGATCTGCAGTTACCCTGGGTGTGGCAATGCAAACACATCACCAGTCAAACAGGCTGCTGAATTTACAAGGCTGAATAAGAGATGATGCTGATATTTTGCTCAGCTCTCTGAAAAGGAGGTCAGAGAGAGACCCCTGGGAGTCAGGATTAGAAGGCCTGGTTTAGCCTCACTGAGCTTGAGCCGTTGGCTAAACATGCAAGGAGAGGGCTGGAGAGACACATCAAGATTGGAGCAGAAGATAGAGCTGGCATCACTTGGTTTGACACAATTACCAAATTTATGTTTGCAAATGAAATAACTCTGGCAAAAAGCACAGCAGGAAAAAAAAAAAAGAAATCAGGGACAGAGAGCACACAGGAAATCCCAGATGAAAACTGCAGGAGAGGATCTAGGAAAACAGGTAAAAATCCAGAGACAAGAGTCATGGAGATCAGCTGAGAGGAGTTTGTGTGGAATCTGCTGATGGGGTAAGATGCTCACAGAGGGCTGCACCTGAGAGCAGCCAGAGAGAGGAACTTTGGGAAGTTTCAGAGACGTGAAGGGGACAAAAGCCACCGTGGGAGCCCCAGGCAGGGACCACCAGCATCCTCTTGGCCAATCCCACCCTCTGGCAAACACTAAACTCAGTGAACTCCTCACCCCATCTCTCCTGCTCACTGCGGAGTGAGGAGAGAGCAGAAGAAATTAATTCCTTCTTTGATTTCTATTTTTAAAGCCTCAGAGATGCTCAGTGAAAGAGACTCTGACAGTTTGACATTTCATCTGCTCCAGCACATGTGCTTCAAGGAATAACTGCAGATCCTTGATCGTACCTCGATTTCTGGTCAGGGATGCCAGAACCAACAGATTTCCAGCAAAGTCAAGAAGTACCTTTGGTACATTTTAAACGAGGCCTCTTCTGCCAACAGTGAGAATTTTCATCTTGCTAAAATTCTCTTTCAGCCAAGTTTAGCTGTCCTGTTAGCAATCTATCAGCATAATTAACACCATCACTCACATTGCATAGGGAAGAGCAGCAAATCCAGGGGTTATCAGCACAAATCTGATAAAGCCTCAGAACATGCTTGGAAAATCTTTTAAAGAAGCAACTTAAGAAATCTGCACTGTAAGGCTGAGAGAACTTAGAAGTTCAGGAAGATGGGCAAGATGTTGGCATCCAAAACATTGGTCGGAACAGTTCAGAGCCATAACATGATCTCAGTTAAACAGAACACTCTGAGGACAACAGGATTATAACCTCCCACCACGTGTATTATTTATTTGGATGTCATTAAGATTTAAAGCAGAAGCACCATCACCAGTTCTGTGAAGACAAATTATTTTTTTTTTATAGAATGCTACAGGCAAGGTCTGGTTGCCCTTACATGGAAGAGGGCACTGAGTAACACCACTTCAGGCAGGTAAACCCTCAAAGATAATAAAATAAAATCAAGTCCTCAGCAAAGACAATGAAGGTTGGAACAGATAGTCAAAATGAAATAAATGTATTTATACACATGGTTTTCCTTCCTGGGTTTCACACTGCCAGCCTGAAGAAAATGGCTACAGATCAAATTCATGAAATATGAGTAACACACTGCAATACTTCTGTGCAATACATACCAAAACCCCACCAGAGCATTCCTAGAAATGTTACAATCCCACAGACTGGGCCCAAGAGCTTTATTTCAATAAGGATAGGGGTCAACATCTCTGAAAGAGAATAAGCAATGCAAATGGAACTCAGTTTTAGGGTGCTACAAAATAGGTAAAAATTGGTGAGATGACTGTCCTCTTCATCAGCTGGGTTGCAATCCATCTGTTTAGGGTATTTCCTATAGATAAGCAAGATACTGACACTGATTTACCCTGCTTTTTGGCCAGTGGAGGAATCCAGATAAATAATTTAGCTATACAATACCTCATAGAGAGCTATATTTTACAGCATATTCTGGCAATCTGCACATCCACAAGCTAATACAAAAATTTACTTTAACAGAAATAATTTGTTGCTTAGAGCCAAATACTAATTTCTTGCTTTTATCTCATTTCTTTTTCACAGTTTAGGGGCTTGCCATTGAAGTCGACAGCATTTTGCAATTAGAGACAACAAGAGTTTAAAAGCACACCTCACTGCATGGAGGTGGAAAGAAATCTTTTCCCAAGCATTTCAGAGGATTTAATTATTAGTTTCAAATACATTTTTGGAAAGGAACCTGCGAGTAAACAGAGATTTATGGCCACATAAATAAACAATGAGACAATTACAGGCTCTTTAGAGAGCCCAGATTAGTCACACAGGTCTAATGAAGCATCACTGAGCTATCACAGGGAGATGGCCTGATGTGTGTGATTAACAAAACAACATTCAGGAGCAGCTAACCAACAATGCTGGGCCTCCACAAAACCTGCATTTCCTTCCATATGCACAGTCATGGCTTTTGTTGCTTTCTTAGCAAATCACCAATCACTACATTCCACCCTGAAAGGGAGAATATTAAATAACACAATGTCATTTTTTGTATTTTTGCCATCTGAAGATCATGCTCTTGAAAATATCAAAGAGCTCTCATAAAATAAATTAAGAATATATTGCGGTATTGAGGTCTAACCAGGATGGATGTGACAGAATAAATGGAAAAAAAAATATGTAATATGCAGCAAGGAAATCTCTCAAGTGGCATTGGGCAGAGAAAGTCTTGTGTTCAGCAATAATTATGGTGGGTTTTTTTACAGTAAAAACTATAAGAAAATGTATATCCCTCAGGTAAGGCATATATTTAGCAAATATAATCTGCAGAAAGCAAATGGGATGGATGGGAAACATCTGACAGCTGAAAAAAAAAGGTGCATTTTTAAGATTAATAGGGTCAAACTCCATGTGTAATGACAATTTTTGGCATACACACAACAGGAGAACATCCTGTTAGTCATATTAAATACATTTTTTTGCTATCATGTTCTAAATACACTGACAAGTACTTGGAAAGTGGAATGAAGGGACCTCTTTAGTGTAATCCCTGGCATGGAATGATGGAATATAGGAAAGGATTGTTATTATTTCTATTGCATGCTGTAAATGAACCAGAGTGTACTGCATCTACAGTGCAAACTCGCAGCAAAAGCCTTCTTGTATTTTTCTTGGTGAGATATATTCTTTCCAAATGATATTCCACCTTCAACTCAATCTCCTTCATGGATAAATTTACTCAAAGGGCAGAATTCCTGATGGCTGGAATAATACCATTATTAAAATCAATACTTTTTGATGAATATTATGTCTGGAACATATTAAGGAGAGCTATAAAGTAGAGGAAGAAAAAAACCTGCTTATCATTTTCAGTAGTAACCCAACCAGAGCCCTTCATCTGTAACGAATTATGGAGCAATTCCCCTAAATCATCTCTATGAAGTCAGCTATGACACTGCCAATTTTAAAAAAAATTTGCTAGTTTTGAGCTACAAATTGATTTTTTATTGTGATAAATTAAAATCCAATGGCAGCCTACAAGATACTCAACATGAAGAAGCACACTTTTTTTTTTCTGAATATTTTTGTTCTTTTTTTATCACATCAGGCTGAAGCTGGGGCAGAGGTGACAGCAATAGACAATGGCAGAAGTTAAGAAAGGTCACTCTAGAGAGGTAAATAATCTTTCCAAAATACCCTTTTGGGAATTCCAAAATCATGGAAATGCAACAAAGGCAAAAAGCATTGTGAGGGACAGGGAGGGTCGTTTAAGGAAGACAAAGCAAATCCAAGATTATCCAGACTCTTCCCTGCTGCATAAAAGTCAACACCAAACTCCAAACTTTATAAACTTTTCAACAGTTTAGCATGGAAATTAGAAGATCAGTGTGAGTGAAATATAATCTTTTCCCAGCTCTTTACAGCTTCTTCCTATCCAAAAACCTGGGCTGAGCAACCGTGCAACCCCTAGTTTTGCCAGCTTTTGGGATTTTCCAGCAGGAATGGGAATGAGATGACAACTGTGGGCTGGCAAAGCAGAGACAG
This sequence comes from Motacilla alba alba, assembly GCF_015832195.1. Lineage (NCBI taxonomy): Eukaryota > Metazoa > Chordata > Aves > Passeriformes > Motacillidae > Motacilla > Motacilla alba. Next base: position 4,034,794 of record NC_052023.1, on the reverse strand, counting down.
GCTGGATGAGAAAGACAAAGAATGAACGGGACAAGGGTGTGAAACTCTGGGACAAGGAGGGACCCAAGCTGGGAAAAAAGCCCAAGAGATGGTGGCTGTGAAAACCTGGCAGAGGATTTCATGCACCTCTGCTCCAAACCCTTGGCATGGGAAGCACGACTTTCCTCTTCTGACAACAACATGTAAAAACTGCTGTGGAAAGCTCCCCACATGCCTCTGTCACAGCCCTGCTGCAAGAAGGACAACTCAATAGTCCTGTCCATCACTCGGGCAGCTCAGGGGCAGACATCTGCAAGGTGGATTTAAGGGTTTCATTCTAAGCCTCAGTGGGTGAGTGACAGGTTTACTATAAGGATGATATAGTTATGTCAGATTTAAGAGTATGGGATGTCAGAGCTATGAAATGAAGGAGACTGTTCCCATGTCCCCACCTCACTTTCTGCAGACAGGAGAGTGTGCAGGATGCTGCAGGAGAGGCAGCTGGAATAAAGCACACCTTTGTTTCTAAAACACGTCCTCTTTTCCCTCTTTATTCTAGGCAAAAAATTCAAGTGTTTGAGAAACATTCAGACACAAGTGAAAAAGGAATAGACTTTCTCTTTCTTCTTTTTTTTATTTCCCCAATAAAAGGCTTTAATCTCAGGAAAACAACTTGGTGCAATTTGCACCAAGAGCCCTAATTCTGACATTTGCTATTTTCTGTAACCCCAGCAATGCCCTCTGAAACACAGATTTTGCATGATGCTTTACACAACACATCCCAAATGAGCTTTTCATTACTAACTACTCGTATTATGTATCAGTGAGCTCAATGACATTGATTTTCTAATAATATAAATTAACTGGCAAAGATAATTTCATCTATCATCAGTAGGGTTTTATTTCTGGCACCGTGTTAAATAGTTAATCTTCCAAAAGATTAAATCAAGACCTTTTTAAAATTCAAGGCAGAGCTTAAACTGCTGTAAAAATCCTCTTAATTATGATTAAAACAGTTTGTGTGTTGTTGCTTTATATCCAAGTAGTGTAATGTTTTGCTTAGGTTTCTTCTTTTAGAGCAATTTAAAAAATCAAACATGGTATTGCTGTGGCAGAAACTGTGTAAGGCATGAAAGTCTCTGCAACTTCCTCCACCAGATGCTACTGGGGAAGTTGCTGCTTCACAGAGACAACCTCAAATTTTCCAGTACCTTTTACCTCTCATTCCATAGAAAATGTAATTTTTCTACCACTGACAATACAGAAGCTACACTCTGCAAGTGATCTAAGGGATGATAACCCTCTATCAAATTTCTGAGATGCTTCATGTGTGTTTGCACCAGTGAGACTCCACTGCCCAGCCAGGATAAGCTTCTAAAGGAACCAGGGAAAAGATTCAGCTCTGTCCCGCCACACAATCGACTTTACTTACCCCTGTCTTTTCATCAAAGATTTTGATTCCCCCAAAGGAAACTGTTAAGAAGACTTTTTGTTTATGTTCTCCTTTCGATCGAGCCGCAGCAACAATTCCCTGCGCAAACAAAGAGCAGTTTTAGTTGGTTCCATCACTCTCCCACATGCCACAGACTTACTTGTGGACAATTCACCACTTTTCTAGGAAAACTTAAAGGTTTTCCAGGAATAGCCCCCTCCTTACTTCTGGCTTTCTCCTTTTTTTCAAGGTACCACATCTCTTTATGCTACCCAGAGAGCATTTCAAATGTGCTCCCACTACCAACCTCTGCACTAGCTAATCCTCCATGAAATTTGTTTTCATGGAAGCTGAAGGTCATTTCTAGCACACTTTTCCCAGCTATAAGCCGTTCTATTTATTTATTTTTTAAATAGGAAAAAAAACCCCAACAAGCAGCAGAGGACAGAAAATGCCAATGAATTTAGCTTACTTCACATTCATCTAGTACAAGCAAATTGAGATTTTTCTAGAAGAAAACTATTATGCTAAAAATCAAACTACACCTGCGCTGTGACAAATTGGTATTGTGGGTAATTTTTTTTTCAGGATCTCAGGCCTCTACTTTGTATGAGAACTTGCTGATACCATCTCATGCATTTTTCTCCCACAGCAGAATCAGAACAGTAACTTCTGTTTCCACCTTCCCAGGAGCCTGCCCTTACCAGTAACACTGAACTAAGATCAAATATAATCAGTTGTACTCCTAAATGATATGAAAATATTTAGACTTTATCTGGTTCTCTGCAATTCCAATATTTCAAGAACAACTAACTTAAGTTTTAAGACCTTCATTGCTGCCATTACAAGGATCTGATGTCAAAAGCCACCCCAAGACTTTATGGGTGGCCTCAAAATTCAT